>NW_022145598.1:25184908-25484908 GCF_000002235.5 Strongylocentrotus purpuratus
TAATGGATTTTCGGGGTTCAGTCTGTAGTTTGGTCTGTTGTCTGTATCTTCTTTGCGACTGGAGTTAAGTGTATTAATGTTTAACTAAGTCCAAGAGAAGGTTTATTTCTGGGAGGACTGAGGTGAACAATATTTTGTGAGCATTTTCATTGTTACTATGCAAGTGTGGAAGGACATCAGAGAGAAAAATGTTCCCTGATAATCATTGCTCTTCAAATGCCTTCGTTATGCTATATATGACATGTAACAGCTTAAAAATGAAGACAACATTTTAATGCCACAAGTTTGTTTAGTCCTATATGCATCTTTCTGTATACAGTGCTTGTTACTCTTACCAAAAATGGGTTAAATTTCTTATCAATTTGATGATTCCAGAACCTTGCAGTAGAAACCAATACTTATACGCTACATGATCAATTTTTCTGTTCGTTTCCACACCGTTTTTTTCTTCACAGTGCAATCGCATGACCAGAACTCAACTTTATCTTTAAACAAGCCCGACGCTGGTCAGAGTATATAGTCCCAGATAGAAGACATGAATGAAATAGCAAACAGATTAGTCTCCAAGATAAATAGATATTATTCACCTTTTGAACTTTTTTTATCTTCTTGTCTCTACGAACTTTATGATCGGTATCCCTATTTGCAACTCATAATCATAACGATATCTTAAATGACTGTGTTAATATTTGTTTTGGTATTCATTGACTTTTGCCACTATTGCCTGTTTTCATTATAATGTGATACTGTTTGTATTGCTAGTAATACTTTTAGTTTCAGTTTACATGGCAGTCCGTAAACTTGAAGTTAGGGTTGTTGGTTATTACATTCGAAGTTATCCTATGGGTAGGGGCAGTAAGGACGCACTGTTCTTCTGGTAACCGTACTGTAAGTAAACTCGAAAGTTTTTCTATAATATTTTCGACGGAAATAGTTTACGAAATGATACGCATACAGAAGGGCTGACCACGTACTTGCCTAATCGACATTTTATTGGCATTATTTTCTTCAAGATATAGGGTTAGGGTTACGATTGGGTCTTGGGTTAGGTTTAGGGTTAGGGTGAGGATCAGGTATATTGTTTTGAGTCCAGAGTTGACGTTGGGAATTCGATTATTGTACGAATTGACCGCGCGGAGCCATTTTCGTCGGAGCATTTTTAAGCGACAAACAGGCGTATCATGTATGACCTGTGTGACTATACCATTCTAAACTCAATGTCCTAGTCACATATAGGCCTACATACATTGTTCTAATGAGCTTCGCCCTCATATATTCATCATCATCATCGTCGTCGTTGCGTCATCATCGTCCTTTACTAAATCGTCATCGTTACCCTCATCGATATTTAAATCGTCTCATCATTCCTGTTCTAAATGTTTTAATATTCGTCAACACCGTCGTCATCGTTATCGTCACTCATTGACATGCTCGTCAATTAGTGACGCTATTTTTTATTGAGAGCGTGTGCGAATTTGTCATGGCGGTAATATAGGCTAATATAAAAATTATTTCGTCAGCTCTCTGCAAGGATGATATTAAGGCCGTGTAATGTCGATAGCAGTAAAGGATTTCCTGAGAAAGGCCGATAATGTTATGTTTATGATATGAATATGTCTTAATGGTTCCATTTGAAATCTTGTTTTACCATTGAAAAAGTATGAGCGATTGAAATAACGTAAACAATTTCTTCCAAAGGGTCCTGTGTTCCAACGCTAAAGGAAATGGGTATTTTGGGTGTAATGAATTTTTTTCTGGTGTGATTTAATACAGATAAGAATCGGACATCATAAGTTCACATCTGTCCCAATTCTTCGACTACACCGAGATCATCTCAAGCCCAATCAAGATGCTAAATTCAGAGCTGCGTCGTCTCGTTCCACTGGGCGCTACATTGGTCCTCCTAGCAGTCGTGCTGCTTCCGAGCCCCACCCAGGCCCAGTACTGCACATCACGGGGATGTTGCCCGGGAAGAGATGACGAGTGCACCACCCGATATTTCGACACGCTTTGCTACTGCGACATCTTCTGCAACACGACAGCCATGGACTGCTGTCCCGATTTTTGGTACTACTGCATGGGGGCGCCTCGCCGGACGCGTCCGCTCATAGAAAAACCTTTAATTGGTAAGTCTCTTTTCGACCCCCCCCCCTCCCCCTCTTACTGAGGACGGATTGGGAGTAAAATTCCGTTGAAGGGAACTAGCCCATATTTCCTACATAAAACAATTCAACCGACACTTAGACCACGATTCGAACGGCCCTTAAGCCAAAAAATTGAGCGGCCCCTTGGGACACCCCTATAAAAAAGATGACCATCCCCTTATCTGTTGATGCTACACATGTACATGTTGTCACTTTGCCCCGCTGAAATGTTGGAGCACTGGTATCATGGGAGCGGTTTTCGGGTGCACGTGTGGGGAGGGCTGGTAAATAACAATTTCATTACCCCGAATATCCGAAAGAGTCTACCGGTTTGGAATCGGTTTGGTGTCGGTTGGGCAGTGTGACTGAGGTATTACACTTATTTCCCTTCCCCTTTCACCATTTGCCCATCCCATTCTCTCTCTCTCTCTCTCTCTCTCTATCTCTCTCTCTTTCTTTCTCTCTCTCTCTCTCTCTCTTTCTCTCTCTTTCTCTCTCTCTCTCTCTTTCTCTCTCTCTCTCTCTCTTTCTCTGTCTATCTTTCTCTTTTTCTCATCGTCCCCCTTCTGTCTCTTTCTCTCTCTTTTTTATGATATCTTCCCCTATCTCTCTCTCTTTCTCTCTCCCTCTATCTCCCTCTCTCACTCTCTCTCACTCTCTCCCCCTCTTTCTCTATCACACACACACACACACACTCTCTCTCTCTCTCTCTCTCTCTCTCTTTCTCTCTCTTTCTCTCTTTATAGATTACTGTATTTCCAGTGGGGTCGTCTACTATCCTGGAAGTTCTATCAAACGCAATTGCAATACATGGTAAGTACGAACTTTCATAGTAATAATAATTACAATACTAATAATAATAACAATAATAATAATGACAATAATAATAAAAAAATAACGATAATAATAATCATCATCATTATTATGATAATTATAATTATGTTTTCCCATGTAAGCCTCATTAGCTTTATTACTTGCTTTTTCTTCGAAAATCTTCCATTGTTATTACCCCCAACTAATGCCAAGTACCCATTAACACCCGGGTGGAGAGCGACAAATGTGGATTAATGTCTTCCCAAAGAACGTTAGTGCTGGGCTGGGATTCGAACCCTCAGCCCTCAGATTGAAAGTCAAGTGAATGAAATACTGTTCTATACCTCGCCACCTCCTGATAATAAGAAATTATTCGAAAGATATATAAGATATAACTGTACCACGATACCTCCCGATTGTACGAAAACATTTAAAAAGAATATTTGAATATCTGAATATCTAAAAATATCTGATTGCCTGGTGAAATCTCTGACGAAAGAGAGTAATTTGATATTTGTATGGACCCATTCAAATTTGAAAAAGATAAAAATGAGAATCTATTCTAAACCCATGAACCCTAAAAAAAAAAAAATCCGAATTAAAAGTCAATATGAACTGCTCAGTTGAATCTGACATAACCTTCACCTGAATAGTCTCTCAAGATTATACATGCACTATTATATTTGTGATTTATGATCTATATAATCAAAATAATTCTGACAATTTTGAGGAAAAAAAGTGACAGAAAGTAAATAAATGCAATTTTGTATTGATTGGTCATAAAAAAATTGGCAAAAGTTGATGTTGCAATCGATGTGATCTTGAATATTGTATTTAGTATATAGTCATTAATCCTTAAAATTATGGACGAGAGTGAAGGCTTTCCAATTCTTACTTACAATTGGTGATTTGTTAATGAATATTTGATTGACTATACAATGCTTCGTTATTCAGTTTAGTTACTTATCAATAAAATTGTGGAAATTTGCTTTATATTCCCCTTACTTCAGTTGGCAAGGCGGTTTCAAAAGTAATACTTATAATATTATTTTTTGGTTGAATATTGTTATATACTATTTTCCATTTTATACTTCATTTTAGTGTATGCACACTTGCACCTGATGGCAATGCCGACTTCGTGTGCGATGACATTCCTTGTCTCGTTGATTCCATAACAATCAGTGATGTCAATGAAGATTATTACCTTGGGTAGGTTATATCCTTCTTCCTTTTGAGTACAGACCTCTTTACAGAGTATTATCGTACTATACTGGGGGTGTGTGCAGGTAGACCACTACACCGGGGTTCCCCTACTCTTATACGAATAGTGCAGTGGGTTCTTAAGGTGCAAAGGTAGTGACTCTTCTCTACACGGGGCCTCCATTTAACGTCCTATCCGAGGGACGGAGTGTTTTCCACTTGACACAACCTGCGTCTATGAAATTCGGGAAGGGGCTCGTTAACACTCAACGCAGGCTTCAGTCATCCGCCTGGGTGGTTTGATACATGTAATATTAAAAATGTCCGATGGTTAATATGTTCATGCACTTTCTAATACTCCCGGGTCGAGTAATACTTTATTTTTGAATGTTTCTTGAACTTCGTCTTTTTCTACATGCTAGTATGTCGCAAATAGTCATCTCTATATCATTTGGCAAAATTGTAAAGATTGTAACGTAAAGACGAAACCAGATTATGTCAGTTGCAATTCATTTAGAATGATATTGACCTAATTTCTAGAATATCCTGCCTTGAAAATTCGTATAATGGTGCAATTCCATTCCTGTCAGATCCTTCAAAATTCAGCCATTTTTCTTTCGTGTTCATGTCAAATGATACCGTTGTATTTGTTTCTCTAACTATGCAACATATCTTCGTGAAACATAATCAAACAGAGTGTCCCTTATAACACAAATATATATATATAAATAAATATATACACTGTATATGTATGCGAAACAGAAGTCTTTACGTGCATTATATTGCGAATGTCATCGACCGTCTTCCACCAATGTTTGTATCGAAATACAGCCTAAACTTGGTATTGTTCCTTATCTACTATTCTTTATTGATTTATTCATTCATTTGTTTATGTATCTATAAATTTATTTATCTTTTAATATGTTTTTTTCTTTACCTATTTATTCATTTATTCATATGTTTATTGATTTGTTATATATATATATTATTTCATTTGTTCATTTATTTATATGATTTATATCTTGTTTATTTAGTTCTATCAGGATCTTTAGGATTTATTCATTTATTTATTTCATTTATTTTATTTTTGTAGATGGAGAGCTAGCAACTATTCCTTTCTTTGGGGCCTGACCCAAGCGGAAGGAGTCCTTTATCGCCTCGGAACATTCCCACCGGGCCGAGCGTTGTCGGAAATGGCCGAAGTCAACATCGACACAGAAGGAGCGCTCCCGGAAACATTTGACGCCCGAGAGAATTGGCCGGGGCTCATAGACGAGGTCATTGACCAGGGAAAATGTGGAAGCTCGTGGGCGATATCGACTGCCAGTAAGTCATTAAAGGTCCTGTTTTGAAAAAGCGCTCATCTTCTCCGCGGTTTCACCTATATGCACCTGGGTCGAGAGTGACAAATGTACATTAATACCGACGACTTCACCTTCCCAAAGTATATCCAAGCGTTCAAATCACCCGAGTACGACACCCCTATTGTAGTATGACACCACTCATATTGATATGAAAAGTGGTATTGCACCTCATTGTTACCCTGCATTAACATTCCGTATTATTATGTGTTAACAATACAAGTTAAGCCTCACAAATGACAAACCAAGGAGGCATGTAAGCAACTCTTTGTCATGTTTCGCGAACTCCCTCCCTCCGACAGCGCTGTATATATTTATAGTTGTCTGTAGTCTCTTTAACGCTCTCTCTCTCTCTCTCTCTCTCTTTCCTTTTCTCTTTCTCTTCCTATCTCTCTCTCTCTCTCTGTATATATCATATCTCTATCTTTCTATCCCTCTCTATTCCTTCCCGCTCTCTCCCTCTTTCCCTCTCTCTCTCTTTCCCTCTCTCTCTTTCTATCTCCTTCTCCCAGTCTCTCCCTATATCTTTCACCCTCTCTCTCTCTTCATCTCTCTTTCTTTATCTTTCTCGCTGTGTGTCGTTATCATTCTCTCTCTCTCTCTGCTCATAACCCCTCCATCTCTTCTCACCATCCGAATGTATAATGAAGGATGATGTTTCTGCCACTTGTAAACTTTGATCGAAGAACGCATTAAGGTGTGGTAGAACCTTTCGATTACAGAAACATAGTGGCACACTATTTTTGAAAGACCGAACTGTAAATCAAATCATCGTTTAGCTTACAGTGGTACCGGTTGTAGAACTTTGGCAAAAAAGGAAATAAAATGTTTTTCTTGCATTCCAACCCGTATTGAAAGTTCAACTAGTTTAGATACTTTGAATTTTGTTTTCGTCCTCAGAAGCAACGAGATGAAAGAAGAGTAGAAAATAAACTTAAAAGTTAAGTAGGAGATAGGAACTTTCTCACATTCTGTAATCATGATAAATGGTGGCCTTCTTAATTCACATTTCATCTAACTCGTAAGAATGTTACCCCCCCCCCCCCCGTGAATCCAGTGCCCCTCGATGGCGAGGCCCAGGCTATCCAACTACATCCAACACAGGCTCACACTTTTCTCCATTTTCGCAATATATGGACAAAAACTGCTATTCACCCCAAGTTCGTACTGCCGAAAAATTATCATGAGTAGTAAAGGGCATTATCCACATGTGAGGTGCAGCATTGTGAAAGCTGCCATTTTTATTTGAAGAAAAAGAAATCTATCACAAAAGCCTATCCCTGATCTCTGCCTTTTCACATTTACCAGCTCCTGTTTATTTAATTGTCCGTTCGTTTCAAATCAATGCCACTGTACTTTAAAGAAGATGGGTTAGCCATCGAGAAGAATAGCGCAAAAATAACAGAAATGATTGAAAAACCGGCTGCACCTTTTTCATTTGAACTTCTTTCTAATCGGATTTGTCACATAACACTAATCCATTCATAAGCCAAACATAATCCACAAACCGCTACGCAAATAAGATTGATTGTCCAGTTTAATGTATGAATTTTTTTTCCTACTCCAATCTATTCATTTATCTTTATCTGGCATGTCCAAATGAGAATTGCAAACGATCCAAATGTATCCAGTTCAAGGGATTCGGAAACTATAAGGACAGAGTTACCCGAGAAGAAAAAAAGAAGAAGGAGAAGAAGAAAAAAGAGACGAAGAAGAAGAAGAAGAAAAAAAGAAGAAGAAGAACAAAAAAAAGAAGAAGAAGAAGAAGAAGAAGAAGAAGAAAAAGAAGAAAAAAAGAAAAAAAAAACGAAGAGGAAGGAGAAGAAGAAGAAGAAGAAGAAGAAGGAGAAGAAGAAGAAGAAGAAGAAGAAGAAGAAGAAGAAGAAGAAGAGAAAAGGAAGGAGGAGAAGAAGACGAGGAAAAGGAACAAAACAACAAAATCAACATCAACAGGAGGAAGAAGAAGAAGGATGAGAAGAAGAAGAAGTAGTAAAAGAAGAAGAAGATGAAGAAGAAGAAGAGGAGGAGGAGGATAAAAACAATGAAGAAAAGGAGATTTAGATAAAAAAAAAAGAGAACTGCTTACAACATGGGCAGAATGCACCTATGTATACATGTACACAGATAAGATTATCAAATTACACGAGGCACGTGTAGTATTATAGACACACCTGTAGTTTAGAATCAAGGTGTAACGTAACTCTGAAAGTTCATTAGGCTGTTATCATAACTTGGTGTGCAATATCCATTGTCTAGGTCCTTTTTCCAGTCTACATGTACAAGGTCAATACCGTTTTCTACAATATTTAGGTTAGGCTCCTATCAGAGACAAACACGGCACCTTACTTCCTTCCATCTCCTATTTCTTTATTTTTGTTTAAATCCTGTAATAGTCTCTAATACCCCCTCTCTCTCTCTGTTTATTACTCTATCTTCTTATTTTGAATCTCTTCCTCCTACCCCGGCCCTCCTACCCCGCCCCCCTCTCTCTCTCCCTCTCTCTCTCCCTCTATATCTCTCTCTCTCTCTCTCTCTCTCTCTTTCTCTCTCTCTCTTTCTCTCTTCATCTCCGTCTTTACCACTCTACTTTTCATGTTTCTTCGTTCCTCATGTATTTATACCATTTTCAATGGGTGTTCTATTTCTACTCCAAAATATTTACGCGTATTTAAAAAAAAGTAATGTTAATGAATAAAATCTGATATGTGAGCACCAGTGGGCTGTCGTTTCCCTATATTGTCAATGAAACCAGGAAAATACGTTTTCGATTGGCAGGTCGTGAAATATTTGGGTCATATTTTGAATTTCTTATCTCGATTCTGAGTGAAACGTAAGGGGTATGTTTCCATTCGGCAGGTCATGAAATGTGTGGCTTATGCTTTGAAAGTCTTGAGCTTCAGGATTCATCATAATAGAAATGAAGTTTTTGCAAGCTGTCTCCTCTGGCTCGAAGTCTCATGTTATTTAGATTTGAATCTTATACTCTGCTTTCATCCTGTTATCAGAAGCAGAGGTTTAGAGGTGTCGTGTTCTAGTGGATATGTCGCCGGACTGTGGATCACATGGTTCGCGGTTCGAGTCCGGTCGCGGCACTAATGTCCTTTGACATGCATCAATCTACATTTGCCACCCTCCACCCAGGTGTTAAATGTTTACCCGGTAGAATGCCAACGTTAATGTGGCTGGATTGGCATGATATGTGCTCTTGCAAAATGGCGCCCGGTCGGAATACTCCCCAGGGAGCGGAGCATGGACACTATCATGTGCGGATTAGCAATTGAATCCAACGACCGGGGTAATAATGATTGCAATGTAAAGCGCTTAGAAATTTAGTAAATGACAATATACAAATTTGAAACTTCTGATATGGCGAGATTTTGAATCTGTTTTGAGGCCATTAGTTTGTTTCCCCCTCCTCAAACTTTTCCCCATCAATTCTATTATCTTCAGAATTTCTTTGTTGATTTTGTAGCTGTTGCCAAGAAAAATTAGGAATAATTATGATGCAAGTGATATGTGAAACTGCTGACACTGTAGGCTACGGTAATTTACGTGAAATATTTCAACTTTTTAACTTGAACATTTTGTCGCTTTGTTTCTTTGTTTTTCATCTGTGTTTGATTTGATTTGCTTGTCGCTTCCTTTGTTCCTATATGTATATATTCATATATTGGTTTTCCTTGGGGGGGGGGGGGGCATTTCAGCCCCCGTCTTCTTAAGAATGGCGATTGACAAGGATCAGATGAGAGGCTTCCTGTCGATCGCAAAGTACAATTACCCATCTAGTCTTAACAAAAACATGATTAATGGCTATTCGTATTGTTATTTTTGCCGTCAAATTCGACATCAATCACGACTCTTTAGATGATGAGTTTCACGGTACATTTGGGATATATATTACTTGTTTAATGTTTGTTGTCGCGATGTTGGGATACACACAATTTTGTGTCAATAGTTCAATTACAAGTCATTGTCATCAACAGAAGCCCACCCAATGAGATAATTACATTTAAAAGCTTTCATGCACACTCGATCGTCATGACAAAAGTACGAATGCCTTTTCAAATAAGATTATACTCAATTTAGATCTCCATACACGGTTACGAGTGATAAAACTCCTTGTAATTTTCTTAGGTTGTTAAATTGTGCTCGCTCGGGTATTTCCGATTTTTGTTGATGTTTATTGTTTATTATAGCTTATCCCTGTTCGAGGCCAATACACCCAAAGCCAATATTTTATATCGGACGTATGTCACCTTAGAATCTGATACTTGTATATTGTATCTTGATTGATTTGTTGAAAGTATAAATATATTGACAAAAAAAGAGTTAAAATATTTTCCCACAACTATAATAAAAGCTTGTCTTTTTTGAAGGTCATATTCAAGAACAAATTTTACCTGATTATGTCGGATCGTCCAATTTTCGTCCTTTTTTACCATTAAGTCTGTTTCATTAAACATCACGTTTTATCCTTTGTTATAATTCTGTATTATATACCACTTCATTCCTAATTTTTTCGTTTTTCCGTTTCTTGTTCTCCATTTTCCTTCATGTCTTATCTCTTCTTTCCGTCTCTTTCGCTCTCTATCTCTATCTTCTCTCCCCACCCCACCTTCGCATCTCTCTCTCTCCTTACTCTCTCCATCTCTGTCTGTCTGTCTCCCTTTGCCCCTCCTCCCACCCCTCTCCATCTCTCTCTCTCTCTCTCTCTCTCCCACTACCCACCTCTCTCCCTATTTAATTACCTCCATTCTCTAACCTCTCTGTCCTCTCACCCCTTCCCTCTTTTATCCTTCCCTCCTTTACCACTCTGTCCCTCCCTCTCCGCCACTTCCCTTTCTCCTCACTCTCCTCCATCCCTCCTCTCCCGTCCCATTCCTTCCAAAATCCTCCCCCTCACCTCCCCCTCTCTCTCCCTCTCTCTCTCTCTCTCTCTCTCTCTCTCTCACACTCTTTCTTTGTCTCTCTCTCTCTATCCCATCATTCATTCACCAGGCGTTGCATCTGATCGTCTTGCCATCCAGTCTATGGGTGAGGTCAACCCTCGCCTTTCGGAGCAGCATCTCCTGTCTTGCAACATCCGAGGCCAGAGGGGATGCAGCGGTGGTTATCTTGACAGGGCCTGGTACCATTTGCGCAGGGCGGGGTAAGAATGGCATTTACCATATGTTATGAATAAGCAAATATTTAAATATATTCATGTTTTGCTGTTGACATTGTAAATGGCGAGATTAGTCCTACAAATTCAACGTAATCGTTCACCTGTTTTTGTCCCAAGTTTTTTTTAAATGTCTCATGATTTATGTTTTATTTATTTATTTATGATTTATGATATATATTTTAAAAGGGGAAAATGGCATAATATTAATCCCATTATTACCCCTAACCTAAGAATGTCACCAGCTAAACATGAATATTCAAATTAGGTATGTGAATATACAATACAATTAATATTAAAATCTATGTTCAAATACTTTGAGAGTAATAGTTAATACCGAATATATACAAATGACTTATACTCATGAATTTTAATAGCTAAACCTTTGTGAAACTTAAATTGGCAATTTATTGATTTATCATTCGATAACAGAGCGGTTTCCCGTGCATGCTACCCGTACCACAGCGGATTGGATGAAGACACTATCATGCAAAAGCTCCGGTGTCGAGTCCCCTATGGGTCTTCTCAATGCCCTGAGCGGGGCGTGACGTCAGACCTGTACCTCAGCACACCGCCGTACCGTATTGCTGCGAGGGTTGGTATTCTTTCAATACAATACGAGGCGTCATTTCGATTGCGTCATTACTTGCGCTAATAGGGCCTAGCAGGAAATGTAATGCCTGCGTCAGTAATTCATCACAGTGTTGCTCCATTGCTTTTTGCATTCACACTCAGAACTATATCACTCTTACAATACGTTGTTAAAAGATGCGCCAGCTGCTGACGTAGTACTCCGTCAGAGAAATGACGCCTCGGATGCAACTATGGAAACCCAGCTTTTGTAACAACGTGCATTGTGTAAAAACAAAAAACAAAATCACTGAAATGCATTGAATGTGAAAACATGATAAAAACGAAATATATTCGCAATTTTGATAAATTATGATGATTTGAAAGCTGTGATCCATAAAAGCTGGAAATGGCTTAAAGATCAGTCTATCGCTGACGTAACTTGCAAATTTTTCTGTCCATTAAATTGTTGTGATGTACCCTCTCTTTCCTTATTAACTGTTCCCTTGAATATGTAAACATGATAAAAAACGAAATATATTTCGCCCTCTTTCGGTTGTGCCAAAACAATAGCGACAAACTTATAAACGTTTTAGCACCCATACTCATCGTTATCTTTTTTTTTTATAAACAGGAGGTGGATATCATGACTGAGATTTACCAGAATGGTCCAGTCCAAGGTATATGCGTATCCTTTTTCTTTCTTTGCTCAGTCTTATAAAGAGTTGCGATTGATCCTAATTAATCGCAAGTCCTCCAATCAATCGCAAGTTTGCAGTCTCCTTTCTCTTATGTACATAGTTGCGAGTAATATCAATCGCAATTTAGTTGCGATTAATGTCATAATAATAATGACACAATCCTCTGAGGGTTTCTTACATGAATCTTCATTTTTTGCAAAGAGGGGGGGGGGGGGGGGGGGGGGGGGGGGGTCGAGCATCTCTGATCATTTGTATTGTTTTGTTTTTCGATTTTTACCTGTAACATCTTTTTACATTCTCACAGTAAAGTATTATCATTAACATTTATCCCTTTAAAATGTTTACATGTTATTATGTATATAATATGTATATTTCGAACATATCGTACTGAAAAACTGATCCCTAGAATCCCTAGAAACATTTTAAAAGAATCTAAAGTCTTATATGTTCGCATATTATTTTAGCTCATTATTATGTTGAAAGTACATCTATGCATATTTGTTCTAATTTCTCTATGTTACTCATTCTTATTCTATCCCTCTGCGCCTCAGAGTAGTTTACTAGATCGATGGCGCATAACAAATACTGAATTTATTATTTATCATTATATTGTCAAACATCATTATTGCAGCTACCTTCAACGTAAAGAATGATTTCTTCGTCTACAACCGGGGCGTGTACCGTAATGTCAAGCAGGAGTTCACCGCCAGCCAGTCCGACGCCGACCAAGCAGGCTGGCACTCCGTTAAGATTGTGGGCTGGGGGATTGATCGCTCAGACTGGTACAATCCTATCAAGTATTGGGTAAGTAGGTTGGGGGGGGGGGGGGGGGTCACAAAGATCCTAAGTTGGACTTAAAAATTATGGAAAGCCGTTAGCATCTATGAAAATATTTTGTAAAAGTTATTTTGAAAAGGCATAAAATGTTGATTCAAATTATTAATATTTTTATTATCAAGGAGATTTCATGTTCTTGATGTGGAATGTATAAATTTCTAAAATATTTGAATTTTCGCTATTGAAAATATTTTATTTTAAGGCTTAATGGCTCTCCATAATATTTAAGTCGAACTTAGAGTTAAGTTCGACTTAGGATCTTTGTGAAACACACCCTTGGACAGGTTGTTAAAAAAGTGTGTGTGTGTTTAAAGTGGAGGGAGGTGGTGTGCGCGTGCGAGGTGGGTATGTGCGTGAGCGCGCGCGTGTGTGTGAGGTGAGAAATGTGAATGAAGAAAAGGTGAGATTAAGAAGATACAAGTACATCTTTAACAAACATTAACAAGAAAAACCGCGGAAGAGGAAATGTAAAGAGTAGATAATAAGGCTAAGAGAAGAATACTATAGTGACAGACAGAGGCATGACATGCATGCGTTAAACTCCCGATAAGATAAGTAAGAGTCAGACCATAAACGACTTAAATATGGGGGAGGGTCATATGTATCCTCAATGATAATGAATTGTTAACAAGAAAAGAGGGGATCAACATTGAATTTAGCGATTCAGTGTCAGAGAAGAAATGAGTGACCAAATGAGACATAGACAAGTTAGTTTACAGAAAGATATACAGGCACAATTTGCCCGTAAAAAAACTTATTAATCTTCAAATATTTAAATCGATTTATTTCAAAGCTCTGTACCAACTCGTGGGGCCGCAACTGGGGTGAACAGGGCATGTTCCGGATCGTACGAGGCGTCAACGAATGCGAGATCGAATCCTTTGTACTTGGCGTCTGGATGCAGGTCGGTAATAACCATATGTAACGATGATTAGGAAGGCGACCACGACCAGAGCTTCATGATGAGGACTACGAAATAGACTATGATATATAATGGATGCTAGCATGGATGAGATCGGGATCTTGATATTTATTATGGCTATATGTGTAAGATGGGGCGTCCTAAGTTCGCGCTCTTTTTATAAGAAAAACTATACGAAATTACGAATGTGATATGAAGAGCTCGGTTCCAAAAGTACTACATTCATTTTTATCCATTTTTTGTTGATGTTACATTAATGTACACATTTCCAGTAGCCTCATACACTGACACTTCCAAAAAGCTGAATTTCCCAAAAAAGTAAAAGAAATGGCATTTAAAATCACTTCGGCTCCAAAAGGTACAATATCCATATCATTCAAATCATGCATTGTAACTTTCATACATTATGAAAGATTTTCGGTGCCAAAAAAGTACTACATCCAATTTCGCTTCTAAAAGGTACTACATGAACAAAAATTAAAAGAACATAACTTAATGAACAATATTTGTGCAGACTTAAAGAGTGGTTCTATACTTGTATCATTTCACTGACATTACACTGTGAAAAGGTTGGGCAATATTTTCCAACACTTTGCCCAACGTTGTGCCAGAAGTCAACCCAACCATCTATTGGGCAATATTTTGCCCAGTGGTATTGGTAAACGTATTGTACGTGCATAATTGTTTCGTATTTTGCCCAACAGCTGGTAGAGATTTTCCCAACAAGTGGGCTACCGTAGTCGGGCAGTTGAAAGGTCATATTTTTGCCCACATTTTGGAGTAAATACGTAACTATGCACGTGTGAAATAGGGTACTTACGTTTACCAATACCACTGGGTTAAATATTGCCCAATAGATGGTTGGGCTGACTATTGGCACAACGTTGGGCAAAATTTTAGAAGAAATATTGCCAAACGTTTTTAAAATGTACGAGCTATGCTAATTAAAAGAATCGTGTTTTTCTGTGATTTATGGATGTAGTACCTTTTGGAACCGAGCTCTTCACATATTATCCACGATTTCTCATATTCTGTATAAATTTGTTTAGATCAATAAGTAACATATGGACATTTAGACTTTTAGACTACAGATGGGAGCAACTCAAAAATTCTTCCCAAAATAATTTTTTTAGGCGATATCGAGATCTCACAATTCGAATATGAATACACGACAACTGAAGAAAAAGTCGTCAAACAACGAGTCCCATACCGGATGACACCCTTGCCAAAACACCCCTCTCCAATACGGTCCAGAAGGATACATAACGATAAAAACAATAACTGTTGAAAATAACTATCAATGATTTTTAAAAGATACGTCTCGAAAACTACTTGCGGTCACAGAGATCTATATCAATCTTATATTATTGATATTTATTTTAGTATCTCGAAAAAAATAATTTATCACGTTAATTGAGTTATCTTAAAAATGAATTAACTTATCGACATTCACTATCAAGTAATTTTTGAAGATAATCAAATACATTCCTGATAAATGCACTGCCAACGGAAATTGTATTTATTGCTTAGTTTTGAGCCCAAACATCCCGGTCTCAAGACCACTACTTCACCCAATCAGTCTTTTTCACTAGTCGGGTGTCCTTTTATATTTATTATATAATATCCTTTCATACTCTTAAAAAGTGAATTTAATCATATTTACTGTTTCATTGATTATAATGAATGGTCCACTCTTTTTAAACTCAAGGAGCAGTTGGTGGAACAAATGAGTATGACTTTATTGACAAGCATAACAGCGACAAAAGACTAAGTCTTCATATTCTTAATTTTAATTTTTCATGAATTTGTAAGCTTTACATTAATCATATTGTGTAAAAAAATTGCTTTTAAATGGTATCAATATACATACATCGCTTATTACTATTATATATGTGACGGTATAATGTACAAAGTATTTTTTTATATAGGTGTATTATAATTCTTATATATGCTGCATTTCTTAATTGTTCAGCGCAGTAAGAACATGTATTCATTATTGAATATGGCTTCAATCTGAAATATCACATGTAAGCTTCATCCTCGTGGGATGCATTGAGTTTGAAATCAGTTATTTAACATATTATATACAATCTTTTACTCGCCATGAAGAAATATGCAGATGCCTGTAATAAAATGCTTTAAGGTAGTCCCAGCCTCATTATTGTTATTGCTGTTGTTGGTGCTGTTATGTCTGAACCTTGAATTTTGGTGATGGTGAAGAAAACATTTTCACAGACTCAAACCAAACTTAAAAAGGAACCTAAAACTGAGCACTGGTCGTGCGTGGGAAGTTTGAAAGAAAGTGTCTGACCATGAAGTTACTGGTAATAATTGTTCCTGTAGTACTGTGGGATCTAGGGTTGATGATGATGATGATTCACAGCATTTGTATGGCGCCATAATCTGTTTCACAAAAACATTCAAAGGCACGAGCTCCTCCAATAAAGTTAGCATTTCAATGTCTGAAGGAAGATGTGAGTTTTGAGTGAAGCTTTTAAGTGGTCAAGGTTGTCAATTTCGCGAATAGATGATGGGAGGGAGGCGAGGAGCAATAGAGAGTTCATGAAGTTAATCCGAACTTTGCTCAAATATTGCTAAAATCTATAAATACAGTGTACCACTAAATATCCTTCATATTGCTTGTAGATTTGAAGTTTGTGCTTTTCGTAACTCAAGAATGAATGATGGACTTGTTGAATTGGGACCTTGTTGAATACTTTAAGATGTAAGCTTTAATATGCCATACTCTCATGAAACACAAATCGGGACAAATATATTTCCACCAGCTTTTTAAAGTTAAAAATTATGGTATTAAGGGTATGAACAATTTTAAGTTCGAAATAAATTTGCCGGAAAATATCGGATCATCAATCACCCTCTCCCCAGGCTGGGGTCGCCCAACCTTTATCGCGATTGTTCCGTGCTTCTCATACCAAGTCAATCACACTATCAAACCGGATCTAGATCCACTGCAGACCGACGGGTTCCTAGTTATTTTGTATATTCGCAAATATCTGTTTGGTCTCTAATCAATTTTTCCAAAAAAAACAATTATCTTTTCATCATCCTGTCTATGACTTTAACTATGGGTGTCTCGTAGAGAAGAATGAGTGTCCACAAAGATCGATTATTTCATAAAGTGTCAGGAGACTGCCGCCAAGCCATAAGCCCATAGCACCCCCTGCGTCGCCTGGAAAGAAAAAGGGGTATAAAAGCAATATGTGTTAGATAATGATATCAGTAATTGATTTCATGATAGTAATGATAATTAGAGGTGCAATCCTTTTAGAACGATGTGCCTGGATTGACGCCCGTGTTTATACCTCTCAGATGAAAGAGCATCTCTCTATATAGACCAATGTGTAAGAATTCTGTACATTTGGCAAATTGGAGAAAGGAAGGCAGAAAGAAAAGCCTAAAAAAAAGTCCCCGAAACGGACAGAATGGCATCTGGACGGGTACCTTGAGTGATTTCGGAAAACGAAGAGTTAGGTGATCTTCATGGGACGCTAGAGACTATGCCCCGGTAGAGGAAGCGACCGACATACATGTAGGCTCACAGGCAATATGTGCCTTCTGCTAGGTTTATTCACACATTCCCATCCTCTTAAAGGTGAAATTCAAAGAAAATCACAAATATGTCAACTAATGTATCACTAGAAGCTGGTAAGCTAACAGATGGTCATCGTACAAGTAATGTATCAACTACATATCGGGTGATTTATAAAACTACACATACAACCACCTTCATAGCAGCTGGGATATACGAGAGATTCGCCGGAAAATTAACGATGTTTTAATGACGTCACTATATGGACCAACACTGCCCAAGCAGACGACATCCCATAGAGAATGAACAATGAAATTGCAAAGCTATTATTTCTCAAATTATAATGAGTTTAGTGTATATAAATGTAATGGCATGTCAAACCATTCAAAAGGGGATATGACCCGATTCTGATAACTAAAATCTTTGCTTGTAAATACACAGGAAAGGGGTTAATTAACAATCAAAGAAACCAGACTTTCAAATTGAACCCCCCCCCCCATTTGTTCCCTCTTGAAACGCCGAACATACCCCGGTGTGTGCAGCTGAATATACAATGGCGTCTTATTTTGGTTACTAGCAAAAGATTCCTTTATTTTTGTATCGCTGCATTTGTCAACAAAATAAAACCATGCGCGGGGTTTAGAGTGAGGCAATAGATTATACATTTAGCCTGACGGTAGCGAAGTAAGAGAAAGAACTCAAGAGAAGATGAAAACACAGGCACTGAAAATGTGTGAGATGTCATGGGGCATCGTCTGCTTGTGCAAGTCATGTCCATACTGTGATCTCACACATCTCAGCAGCGTTCGGAAAGCTCTTCAGGTGCTATGCCGGGGCTGTAATTAAGCGTTTTGTAATTTATAATAATCATTACTTCGAATGTTTCCAAGCATTGAATTTTGATAACCTCGTCGAATCAAAGTTTCAACTTTGCAATAATAAAAAAAAGGTACTTTTTAAAATCAATGAATATCTACTATAAAGCACCGATTAAAATGTCAATTTAAAATATTTTAGAGTGATAAAAGAATTCTCTCCCATTACAACATAATGCAGAAGAAAATGAACAAGAATGTCTGTGAATGTTTAAGAGAAGCAGCAAAATTGATAACCATGTTATCACTTCAGTAATTTTCTTTATTGCGTTCAATGAAAAAGCTGTTACCAAGCTTCCGTTGCTCATTATTCTAAATTAAGAATTACGGGAGATATTTAGATACTCACACATGAAAGAAACGATAGTATAGGATGCCTGCTGAGTTATTACATTAGTTCCCAAACTAGAGAAAAACAGATCAACTGCTACAAAGTTATCCCTGCAAAGATTTCAAACAAATACAAAAATTATGATAAAGGCAAGTAAAGTTTATTTAATGATTGAATATGTGATTGATTAAACCCAAATGGCAACTTTTCCTTCCTGGCAGCTCGCAGTTTCTATTCTGTTTTTTCGATTAAATATCTATACAATGTCTTTTTTTGCAGAATAAAAGATAATATTTGTAAATAAAAGAGTGTATGAATTTTTATTATAACCAACAAATTATAAGGAAAAACTGATAATTAAGTAAATTACTAATCAAGTTTGTCACCACTTTTTCTGTGAGTGGTGCATTCGTTCCACGAACCAATGACCACGCATATAGTGTCACTGAATGCCATCAAAAGAAATATGGAAGAAATTGGTATTTTTCAAACATTGATCGATTGGCATTTCTTTTTCTGATTGATAAAACGTTAGATCTCATTATTTAATGAACTTCATGGCATTGAATGCCGGCCATAGGAAACTACCTACTTGATGAAGGAACTATCAGCTCGTTTGAGAGAGGGAAAGTTGAGCACGCTTTCATTCAGGTATTCTTCAAAGAGATTAGCACGGAAATCCGAAGGGTACTTGGCAGATGACAGTGACGCAGAAAATGTCTTTTTCTCGCATTCGATCGGGCACGTGCAGTTATCATACTCGCCATGCCCTTTGTCTATGAATGGCAATAGCAGTAAAGATGACACTTACTCTCATGTCAAACATAAACAGGGCATTGTAGAATCATAAGTACAAATAGGTTTTATTAGACGGGTTCAAGAATGTAGCCAATGGTAAACCTGTATTCAAGTCACGTGTTTATGCTTTGATATTTTTTTTTTTTACATATGGGTGTGTTGATGCGTAGCTCTATCTATATTACTCATCCTGCCTTACATAATTATTTAAAATCCCAAGATTCGGAATTTGTTTTGCCGGGAATCGAAAAGAAGTCATTATTTATTGCCTCATTCCAATAGCTGTGTTTCCTTCTTTTTATTTCTCTTCCACTCCCAACCCTAGAGAATGTTTCAGATAAAATCTCTAGTAAAATATTGCACGTTTCCTGTTATATTTTTTTCTATAATCAATTGGTAAATAAATTCTCAAAAAATAGTGAATATAAAATTGTGTATCATGAGAAGATTACAATTTATTCCAGTTTACATACATGAATATGTAGGCCTATATGTTATATGTACCTATATAAATGTATATATACAAACTGTTGCCCATAAAGTTGGAATGATTCTTTAATACCGCTTTTCGTAAAGTTATCGTGACAATAACTATGATTCATTCTTGACTAGGAAAGTTGATATCTTCCTAGAAGTCTAAGGAACACTCTAAAGATTCATGAATATTGATCCGTAATGTTTTGACAAGACATAACTTTATATGTCAAGAATAAATCATACTGTTAAAATTATTTAATGAAAAAGAAGTAAAAAAAGTTGTTTCCAACTCTACGGACAGCAGTGTGAATAATGAGAAAGAAAATTGGAAAAATAATAATTGTTGCATTGGTTATTCCCTTACATTTGTTATATATATATATATATATATATATATACACATGTGTGTGTGCGTGTGTGTGTGTGTTTTGTGTGTGCAGATACAAATATTTCACAAATTCCTAGCCTACTCACCAATAATAAATGTCGTACAGGTAGCGGTGGTAATCGGGTCACAAACTGTTGCGTTACCTATAAGTAATATGATAGACGAATTGATGAATTATGTGTACGATAATATATATATATATATATATATATATATATATATATATATATATATGTATATATATTTAGATATATATATATATGTTGTGTGCCTGTATGTGTTTCTGTCACTAGGTGTGAATAGTCGTCTGTCATGAAAATAAAGGTGGATCCTATAGCTGTGCGCTTGACTACCAGCAATATGATATGCCAATACGCTAGCAATGATTATTTTTCATGGACAAGACGTCATTACCATTGCGTTATTACCTACACTGTACGTTAGGTGATACATGACAAGAAATAAGTGGATCTGCCAGTATTCAACGCAATACTAACACCGTTTGGTTTAAAAGTATTCACTTATTTCTACGTTGCCTCAGTAAAATGGCGCGTGAAAACTACGATAGTCTATGACGCAATCTTGCGTCATCCTTTGCAAATAACAGGCCTAGGTCAATCTGAGCATATACGTGTCATATGCGTTGAGCAGCATTTAGGAAGCATTCATTTTGTGCGATGTTACCCTACAATGACGCATGGAATACTGCGTTACCAAATGACTCAGCCTTGCGTCATCCTTTGCAAATAACAGGCCTAGGTCAGTCTGAGCATATACGTGTCATGTGCAACGAGCAATATTCACTTTTCAGGCAGCGTCCATTTTGAACGACGTAACGCTACACTGACGCATGAACTCCTGTCGCAGTCAAATGCACAGCCTTGCTTTAGCTCGGCAAATGGCACATGATGTGCAACGGGCATTACGGTGAAAACAAAATGTACTCACCAGGCATATATGCTGTTCTGCATCCACACTCGCCAACAACATAATCCGTCGTGCATTCCAAATCACACTTTTGCTGTGAATACTTCTCATAAAATTTCTCTTTCTTTTCTCCACAGACGCCGTAAGGTGGCTTTTCATAGATATGCTTTAGAAATCAAAAGAGGAGACGTGTGAAAGACTCTTAATCTCAATTTCCCTTACTTTTTGCCTCTGAGGCAAAAAGTAAAGGAAATTGAGATTTTTCAGCATGATTATTTCTAAAAAGTTGACGAATATACAAGGGGAATTAATCACTGAGCTCAGAAAAAAAGGATTGAAAAGTAAGAGATAAACCCTTCCACACCCGAAAAATAAAAATAAAAAAATAAAAATAAAAATAGACCTACATGTAACAATTAAAACAAATAACATCATCCAACGATTTCATTCGTCCGGTGAGTTTAAAAAATGCAGACCGGCTACTGTGTCATGGGGGATAGTTGTAAATTATTGACCGAGAGTAGGTGCCCTTGCCTTCTAAAGGGGTAGTTGTCGCAAGCTTTAGTACGCATTTTTTTTTTTTTTTTTGGGGGGGGGGGGGGTTAGGGGTCATATATAGTGCCAGGTACATTATTTATATATTAACATATCTAACAAATATGCATCCCCATCTTAACCCTAATCGAAACCCAATCGAAACGGTGCCCCGTGTGCAACGGGCTCAGTTATGTGGACAAGAAAACGAGGTATGGAATCACCTGAGTAGCCATAATGGCGACAGAAGTAAGTGTGCCCGGTCCAACATCAAACCCCTGCTCTAATACTTGAGGCACTTCATCTTGATCTAGTAGCTGGATAATGAATCCCGCTGCGTCGTTCAGGTATTTGTTGTAGTAATATTCATCTTGTTCCGTGTTCAGAACCAGAGTCATGCCAAACGCTCTACCTGTTAAAAGTACATTATTGATAGGAGGTCAAAATGGGCTAATTGACATTTGTGGGGGGTAAGGTAAGTAGATGAATACTGGCCCCTGAAGGGAAACAGTATGATTACTGATGATGATGATGATGATGATGATGATGATGATGATGTTAAAATGATGATGAAGATAATTAATATCATAATTGTCATAATCTTATTTATTAGTATTATTGTTACCATTATTAATATTTAAAATTGTAATTAGTATAACCTTACAAACAGATTACCCAAGAGGCAGCAATATCTGCTGAAACAGTAATATTGCTTAAAGAGAATGTTGAGTTCTGGGAAGAGGTGAACAAATAATTTTTGAGCGTTATCATTGTATTATGTAATTTTGGAAGAACATCAGATAAAACATGTTCCCTGAATATCATGGCTCTTCAAATGCCTTAATATTTTAAATATGGCACGTAACATCATAAAAATCATGACGTATTTTTGTGCAATCTTGCGAAGAAGGGTGAAATGTCGGGGCACCGCCATTACTACGCAATTCGAAAGCAAAATATTAAGGCCGTCACATTGAGGGAAGGTCTTGAAGGGGATCTTATGATTTTCTTTTGTATGTCCCATTTCCTTCTCATTTCCTCTCTTCCTTTGTCTCTTTTGTTATTTTCAAATTGTAGAGGTGTCGTGGACGAGTGGATATGTCACCGGACTGTGGATCACAAGGTTCGCGGTTCAAGTCCCACCGCGGCACTAATGTCCTTTGGCAAGACATTGATCTACATTTGCCACTCTCCACCCAGGTGTTAAATGGGTACCCGGTAGGATGCGAAAGCTAATGTGGTTAGATTAGCAAGTGTGCGCTTGTACAAAAAGACGCCTGGCTGGAATGCTCCCCAGGGAGTGGAGAATGTGCATACATTGTGTGCGGGTAAGCCTGAATCCTATGACCGGGGTAATAATATATATATCTGTAAAGCGCTTTGAGAGGGCCTTCGGTCCTGAAAAGCGCTATATAAGAACTAGCTATTATTATTATTATCACCGTTTTTTCGTAATTCAATGGGGTGGGGGTTTGGGGTCTGAACAAGTTCCCTTGCCGTCTCCTAACTACGCCATTTGATATTGATAATTCGCTTACCTATTCCTTTGGATTTAAGGAGCTCCGTACCATTGAGACCGTCGTTAATCTCGAAGCACCGCCCCTCTTTGGTAAATACCGGTACAATGTCGTCCAGATTGATCGGTTTCCCGGCAAAATTCGCTCTAAGGGGGGGGGGGGGGGTGGAGGGGGTAATAAACATAGGGTTTACCGTCCATCCTAACACATTTTTTTAAATTCAATGACATATTTTATTCATTCAATCACTTGATACCCTTGCATAGCTTTATAATTAATATGTAGAATTGGCTCCGAAGGGATTTGTGTGTTTTAGCCCAGACTGGTCAGGAGTAGATAATAATAATAATCATAGGTCCATTTATATAGCGCAGCTACTATGAATACCCCTTACTGCGCTCAATACAAAGTAACATATTATTACATTGGCTGTAGCTGAGCCGATATATTTAATTGAATTTGAATTGAATTTGAATTTATTCACCACCATTGACAATGACAATGTCAATATAACATAAAAACATGACATGAATTATAAAAATACATGTTCTACAGCGATAAACATGTACATTATAAAAATATTTAAAAATAGTTATAAGTAATTTTAGTGTCAAGAGTAAAACAATAAATGACTATTTACAAGGAGTTTGTGATCGATGGTAAATAGAGTAAAAAAAAAGCACATGTGCTAGTCGAGTCTGACTCTCGTTATCTAAAGCCTGAAATAAAGTTTATTGAAAATACGCAATGTGTTTCCAAATCCTATAAATAAGATTTGTTTATAATTTTACAATTACAAAAAAAAAAGAGACTGGTAGCTATAAATACAAGGTTATAATTTATGGTTTTCACCCAAGAGTAATCTTGTAATTTTTATACAAAAAGAGGTGTTTGATCTCTCAATTCTTAGATCAGTAGGAAGCATATTCCAAAATTACTTCCCACAAACGAAATAGAAAACTTTCCTTGGTCTGTTTTGAATATAGGAAGACGTAATTGTCGACTCGTTTTTTGTTTCGTGGAATATCCATGTTGTGTCATATACTGCAATAATGTTTTAAGGAATGAGGTAATCGTTCATTTACCAAATCAAACACAAGAGTACAAATAGATAATTTATGCAATTTCAAAACATTCAATGATTTGAGGTCATGAAACAATGCATTAGTATGAGAACTATGTGGCTAGAAAGTTAAAGCACGTACAACCACATTTTGAGTGTGATTTATAAGTACTTCCCAAAACCTCAATGCCATATGTAATATGTGGCTGTATCAGAGCTTTATACAACAGTATCAATATATGTTTAGGGACAAAGTGCCGTAATTCAAAGAGGATAGCGACCTTTCTCCGTCACTTTTTTCTTTGCCGTTTACTTGTAATTCAATATTTTTAACATGTTTCTTTGGTATGTCTCTCACTTTTCCTTCCTATTCCTTTCTTATTGTCCTTGCGCTTCATAGAAACATGAATATTAAGCGAATTATAAATATAATGTATTACGTTATGTTATACAGTCATTAACAAATTGTATATGTGAATTCCATGTTAAATGGTAATGCCAACAAATGTTGCTTCCTCCACTTCTCTTAATTCTGCCTTAAATATTTGTAATCTCCCTTTAAGCACGGCCTTTCTTCTACGGCTACTAAACAACATGACATTGGTTTTTGACGCATTGATAGTAAGCTTATTTGCAGTGCACCAATTCTGTATCAAATCTAAATTTGTATTTACTTCAGACTCATCTATTTGATCTACACCTTTGCGAAAAGTATGACAAATACTAGAATCATCTGCAAATAGTTTGAAATTGAAATAATTTGTCACAGTTGGCAATAAAAACAGAGTTGGTCACAAGACAGAACCTTGTTGTACACCACATTTGATATATCTACTTTCTGATGATGACTCTTTGTATTTTACAAATTACATTCTATCACTAAGATAGCTTTCGAGCCATTTCAGTTGTCCTCGGATGCCATAATAGAATACCACAAATTTCTATCGCTAGATGTACAATCAATATATACCGTATGAGCATTATGAACACAGGAGAAACTTTCCTACCTGAGAAACATGTGCTCTTTTTCATGCGCTACTTGCTCTAACAATCGGGCCGTGTCCGTAGCTTTAACTTCTGACACCTCCTCCGGTGTTAACGCAATGGTCCTATTGGGATCGTAGTGGTGGTACTCATAATTCCTCAAAACTTTATCGACTGCTGGTAAGGCCTGCATTTTTGATTTCCTAAAACAAAAATTAAAAAAGAAATGGTGAGTGATAGATTAATGAATATTATTAACATAACGTATAACTTGTCATCAAGTGCACGTATCCCATACCAGGTATGATATAGTTGTAAGAGGTTCTCGTAATTCCCCACAACATTATTTACCGCTGGTAGGGTTTGCACTTTCGATTTCCTTCAAAATAAGAGAGTGGTGTTAGATTAACGGACCTTGTGGATATTATTTTCATAAATACACGCAGCGTAGTAGAATTAGTAGGACTAGAAGAAGTAGTAGTAGTTGTAGTAGTAGTAGTAGTCGTAGCATCGGTGGTACTAGTAATAGTTGTTGTTGTATGTAGTAGAGTAGTAGCATTGGTACTAGTAGTAGCCTGTTTATTAATATCAATTTTACGGAATATAAAAACACGATTTAGTAGTATAGAAGTAGAGGTAGTAGTATTAGAAGTGGACGTAGAGGCAGTAGCGATTGCATCAATTTTTGTTGTAGAAGTAGTAGTTGAGCACCAATAGTAGCAATATTGATAGTATTAGTAGTAGTATAGTGGTAGTTGCAGAGGTAGTTTTTAGTAGTAGTAGTAGTAGTAGCAGTAGTAGTAGTAGTAGTAGTAGTAGTAGCAGTAGTAGTAGTAGTAGTAATAGTAGTAGTAGTACTACTAGTAGTAGTAGTAGTAGTAGTAGTAGTAGTAGTAGTAGCAGTAGTAGTAGTAGTAGTAGTAGTAGTGGTGGTAAAAGTGGTAATAGTAAATCTTGATAGCAATAGAAGAGGCGGTAATAGTAGAAGTAGTATTAGTAGTACTAGTAGAGGTAATGGTAGTATTGGCAACAGCTGTAGTAGTATTAGTAGTAGTAGTAGTAGTAATATTGGTAGTAGTATCAATAGTAGTAGAAGAAGTAGTAGTAGTAATAGTAGTCCATGTACTAGTAATAGTATCAACAGCAATAGTAGCAATAGTAGTAGTAGTAGTAGTAGTAGTAGTAGTATACAAATATACACTGCCTTGAGAGGTTCTGGTTAAAACTATGCGCAAGAGGTGACTCCAATAGTACTATTTGCTGAGGGGCGCAGCCCCTAAGCAAATGGTACTTTTGGAGTCACTGAGACCCATAGTTTAACCAGTACCTCGAATAGAAGGCATGGTATATTTTTTTTTATATCCTGCATCAAAATTATTTTAAAAAAAATTAAAAAAAAACATTTTTGGGAGAAAACAAATTTAAAACAAAAAAAATGTCAATTTTTATCTAAAAAGATTTAAAATATTTTTTTTTCATTAAATTAAGATTTGAAAAAAAAAATTGACATTTTTTTTTTTCAACTCCCAAATAGTAAACCAAAATAATATTCTCAAATAGTACTTTCTAAAAATAGGTCAAATATTTTGGTCATGTGACGAGCTCTCAACCAATCAAAAGCCAACAAATTTTTGATGCAGGATATAATAGTAGTTATTGTAGGAGGAGTAGTAGGAGGAGTAGTAGTAGCAGGAGCAGTAGCAGTAGAAGTAAAAGTAGTCGTAGTAGTAGTAGTAATAGTTGTAGTAGTAGTAGTAGTAACAGTAGTAGTAGAGATAGTATTATTAACAGGATCAGCAGCAGTTGTAGTAATAGTAGTCGTCGTAGTAGTTTTAGTAGTAGCAGTAGTGCAGTGGTAAAAATAGAAGTAGTGTATTTAAACGAGCCATTCATGTCCATAAACTTGAAATTATATTTTTCTTACCTTTTTTCATGAAATAAATGTAACCATATGGTATATTCTCGATAGAATAAGTTTGCATCTTCTCAGAACCGAAAATTGATCAATTTCTCAATAGAGTTCTGAAAAGATAACAACTTTATTTATCTGTCAAGAATAAGCCGTATTGTTACAATAATTTCTTGAAAAGAGGTTAGAACAAACTATTCCAACTTTTATTTATGGACAGCAATCTATTTATATAATAAAAAAATATCAGCTTACACGTAAATATTATAGTTGCAAACGACGACCTTCGGAAATGTGAGCTCCTTTTCACTCTGATTCACAGCAATGTTCACCGAGAGAGGGCCAGTTGAGAAATAAATACCCCTGTCTACGATCTCATAAGAGACTATTGTCATAGCAACCATGAGGATGACTAACCATCCCAGTCTAGAAATAAAATAGATGTTGAACGATTAAGAGATAGGTAGACAGATAGATAGATATGATAATGAGAGAAAGGGAGAGAGAAACAGACATAGAGGGAGAAAGAGATAGACAGATACAGAGAAAAAGAAAGAAACATAAAAAAGAAAGGAAAAGAGAGGGGGAGAAAGGGAAAATGAGAGACGGAAAGAAAGAAGGAAAGAGATAGATTCGTTGGATTGTAATTGTTTACACCGTCAATTAACCATTTTAAGATACGAGCAAGATTTGGAGATCTTTTACGATTGATTGCAAGTCGGTTTTGTATTAAAGGGCCCTGGTCCTACGATTTGTATCGATTTTCCTCTTAATGAGTCTTATTTACCCAGGGTAACCACATCGGTTTTGATGCTGCTCTCCCTGTGGGCCCTGCACTCATCATTACCCTATCTATGTACCAATTTCACCTTGATGGAGTGGGGCAAATGTGGGCAAAACACCTTCAGTAAGATTATACTGAGCAATGATCAAAACCGGTAAACCTCTCGTATGCAAGAACCTTCACCAATACTCTACATTGCTCCCGTTTCATTGCTTCAGGTCTCCCACTTTCCGTTACACGATATTGATTTTTATTTGATTAACATTCATATTTAGCTTATGATCAGGACGTCGATTCAAGCTTCTTCTATGAATGATTTATGATGCGACCTTATGTGTTAAAATAGTGGAAAAAGTACGAATATCAAGTGTTCTGCATGGACAATAAAGACGACCTTTGATTGATTTATTTGTTTTATTCATTAATCCGTTTCAATATTTAACCTTTCAGATATAACATTTGTAAGGCTCTCAAATCACTTGAAATCAATAGGTCGAGTCGCACTAGTGCAACAGGTCGACACAAAAGAACATCATGATAAGCATGTATATGATACATGCTGAGTCAATATTTAACATAGAACAATGTGATAGATGTGTATAATAATTGTGAGAGAAAATATGCACACACAAAAATGCCTCACCGTGCCCCAATGCTTTAGTTATACTTTATAAACCGAGAGTTTAAAGATACTATGTCCCTTTTGGAACCAACATCAAATTCTGTAGAACTTTGCAGGGATCATGAATATGTCATGTGTAGTACATGTATGTCCTATCTGTGAAATGGACAAACCTTTGTAATAAAAGAATGGCGAAACTTTGAAATCAATCGGACCATTTATGAACGAGTTTTGAATGTTTGAAAAATGAGATCACTATAATGCTATGTCAAACTATTAATTCGGTCATTGTATTGTGACCTAGTCACTTTCCGGTTCGTCGTTTACAAAAAACTATTAATTTATGTTTTTGTTTTAAGTGTCATCTCTTGGGGCATTACTCGAACATAATCATAAAAGAAAAGACCCTCCTGAGTAATATTGTTTGAAAAAATATGACATTTAGTCATTTTGTGTGTTGAGACAAATGGAAAACTTGTCCGGCACTATATGTCACAGTAACAATACCGATTGAGCCAATTTGAAGTGCCAAAGGTATAGTGAATAAAACTTACAAACATTCATAACTTTCTTATTTTTGTCCGATTTCGTTCAAACTTTTAACAGTCTGCTTCTCTAATTTGTTCTGTTTCTGTTTAGAGTACCTGCCTATTAACTCATAGCCTGCGATAAGGATGCATGCACGCTACCGTTATATAGTGCTTTGTACATGCGAGAGAGCCATTACTTCGGTGCTTCATGCATGCTTACACGCATCCGTAATAACATTTATTGTTCATGTTCATTGTAGTGTGCTGTGTGTTTCGCATGCGCTATTCATAGAACCAACGCATTAATCAGATTATCTCAAAATAAACCTGGAACGGGGGGATTTGGGGCTTGGCACAATGGGGATTAGCCCTATGCCATGATAAGAGTTAAGTTTGAATAGTCCTTTAGTTACTGTCTCACCTCCTCAATCTGCTCTCCCTAGACATCAGGACGTACTTGACTCCTGCGATGCCTATCCCTTCCGGGGCATCGTGAGACAGTGCCAGCCACCAAGACGAGACAAGCTGAACTCCTGATAAGCTCCGGTCCAACCTTTTAGCTCCAGCATGCTGCATGTTTCCGCGGTCCTCCATGCCCAGCTCGACGGTAACAAACCCCCTGGGGTCGGTGGTAGTATGGTGTTTGTTCTCCATCACCTTCTTCCTCTCTTGATACAGAGCAGTGAAAAATCACTGTTTCTGGTGGAAATCAACGTTTAAGAAATCATATTATAATTTATATAGGGAGTTCAAAAAAGAAAATTTTATTCCACTCTTAGAAAGGTAATCCAATCGCAACTTTGGAGTAGGTTTGATTAAAGTGTCGTTTATGACTCCTGCAATATCCACTCTTTTAGGGAGTAATATTAGGGTAAAAGTGGGTTTCACTCTCTCACATTTCATCGTTTTGATAGACCTAATTATGATTCCCTAAAATTCACTTCGGGAGAATGATGATATGAATAACTTCAGTAGTTGAGTTAAATCGAATTCAAAGGTATGGTGCAATCCAAACAAAAGAATGTATTTCCTGATCGAGAGCCGTTTTCACTATTTCCTTATGTCTTAGTGTTGAGGTTCACTCTTAACTCTAAAATGTGGTTTTCGGGAAGTCAAGATGAAAGTGGAATCCACTCAAAAAGTAGTGGCTGAATTGCTCATTTCGGAGTAGATTTCACTATCTTCTAGCGTGTATATCTATTCCAATACGAAATGATCCGACGATGACTAACCACAAAGATTCGATTTTCAATCAGACCCGTAAATCAAGAAAATGATCCGCTTGGCAGTCTAACGATAAATGAACCACCAATCAAGTATATTAGCCGAGGCTAAAGTTTGTCGATCCAGGACTGACCCCAAAGCTATCTGATTACAAATTTCAAAAGCACTTGTTTCCTCTCAATTATATTATATTCACTTGCAATCTAATTATTTGGCCTTTTCTCTTAATGGTGCGGGCATTTATTTTCATTTATTTTATTTCATTTGATTTCATTTCCAGGAACATAAAGGAGTATGCAATAACAAAAAATACAAGGACAAAAATTACAAAAAAAGAAGTACATCATTTTATTGATTTGAAATCAATGTAGTGATGAATAGTTTATATATTATCAAACTGATATTGCGTTTGCATAGTTTCAGTCAGACTAGCCGAACAGTTAGTAGCCATCGTCAACATGTCTATTGCAGTTTGATGTATGAAAATATCCTTCTTTGTAATTGATTCTATTTTTGTCACTATGCTTAATTATTCATACCTTCTCATGCCTTTCAAGCATCCCTTCTCTCATGACGATTATTTCCAATGAATGCATCAATTCTACCTGCTGTGCCTCGCCTTGTTAAAAATTAATGTTCAATTCCATATCCTTTGAATAATTCTATTAACCTCCTCTATCGTGCAGTATTTCTTTCACCACCCCTCCCCCTCTCTTTATTTCTTTCTTTCTCTCTCTCTCTCTCTCTATATATATATATATATCTATCTATCTCTTTGTATATATACAGATATATATCTCTCTTTCTCCCTTATTCTGTCCTTATATAAGACGGAAAAAACTCACCCTTCCCCGCCTCTTTCTTCTACGCGTATATCTGACTGTCATTGTAATGTTAAAATTTGATGATGATACATTTCCATTAAATCATTCTAGGTTAAAGAGCTGTTGCAACCAGCTGCACCTAAGAAATGTTACGTAATATTTGGTCAAGCACCTGAAGAGGTATATTATTTACGGGGTACCAGTCATACAAACAAAAAATGTAATACACAGGTTTGGGAAATTTTGAAAATTTGGTGGATAGTGATTCTTTACAAGTTTGATATATTTGGATGCCCCTGTGGATGTATTATAAGCACTAGAAAATTAAGCCTCTAAAAGACTTCTGTTTCCAGGAAAAATTGAATATAACAATTTACCGGTGCTCCCGGTAAATTTTAGTAAATTTCAAATGGCGCCTACGGTCGTATATAAACGGTAGCTGCAACCATGAAATTCTCAGAATATGTAGTTGTGATATATCAATTCCAAACGGAAATAGCTAATCTGTCGATTTTAGTCAAGAAACATTGTTTTATAGCTTAATTAATATCTTGACATCGAGAGGGAGCTATACAACATAAAGAGTTTTTTTAATTACAATTCCATAACTTCAGCCTCGATTTCAACCGCGACAACGATCACTGAATATTGTAGGATCGCATATGCTTCCAATATGTTCATTTCAACCAAATTCATGACCCCATACCAAAACTTTGTACTACGTTTAATAGTTCCTTCTGGCACTAGCCACTATAATATTAAAGTTTTTAGTAGACTAAGCGCTCGCATAAAATAGGGTCAGCACGGAACACAACTCCGACTTGGTTTCTGGGTGAACAGTTTTACAATATTCTTTATTCATTCAGGCTTCTTTTACGTTAGCCTGTAGAATGCTGAGCAAAGTTCTTTGAGGTTGATATATTTTATCTTCTAGCAGTTGTGCACAAGTTTTTCCGAGGTTATTCGTATCCTGTAAAGCCAGACTATACGAGAGGCACTACCTCTAGCGCCATCTCAGGTCAGCTGTCGCAGTAAGGTCCCTTAACTCACTGCCCTGTTGGTTCTACCAGTGAGGTGATAGAGAAGGAGTGGAATCAAGCCACTCTTCTCTGACCCTATGCTCCAAGCCGCCAAAAAAGGTATGCGCTAATCTGCAACTGTTGACCAGGTTGGGAGATAAAAAGAACGCATGAAATATCAGGATATAGAATTCCTACATCAGAAAATGGTATCTCAGCAAATGTTCGCTGTTCTTTTCAATGATTTCGTATCAACTGTTGAATGTTTAATGAGTTGAACAAGCGAACACAAACTTTTTTAATCTCTCAAAACATGCAAAAATGATCGAATTATCCTATAATATTGAGCTTTTGTCAGAATCCATTTTTTGTTACCAACTCTGGCACACAAATTATAGGAAGTTTGATTCACTATTCCCAATACAATCCCCTAATAGACTTTGTAAATTACGCTGGAATATTACCGGTAATTTAATAAATGTGTAACTGGTGCCTGGCCTACGGAATTCCCCGTAGTGGAAGAGCCGCAGCGGCTCGGAGCATGGAACTTCAAAGCCAAGTTAGAACTCACGCATACGTTTGAACAAATTATAAGAGTTTCCACTCCTTCTCTATCAACTCCCTGGATCCACTGATCTCTACTCACTACATTGTACCGTAGGGTTGCGCACTGTTTGTGTTATGTACTGTTCGCAACTTGCCCTTGGGATGGCGCTGTGCAACTTCGTCAGTTCAGTATCGATTTAAATACAGGTCGCCTTTTGAGGATTAATGATCACGTGATACGATCCACCACACCAAGGATGATGACACCAGACAGAAACACTTTTTAAAACTGAACAAAAATGTTAATTTACCTGAATGGTTTGTTTAAAGGTCGGGTTAACGTTGTGACAGGGAAAATAGAACCCCGGTCCCCGCCCCCCCCCCCCACTCAGTGTTATTTAGGGTACGCATATGCTTGTTCCCTCTTTTTGAAAGCACCCCCTATCTGAGGACTGCCAGCATTTTCAAACCCCCTTTCGCGGGCTTTTCGCGGGCTTTTCCTGCCTTGGAGACCCCCATAAATCAGGAAAAATGCTCTATGTACCCCCCCCCTAAATTCGGAATAATTTCTCAGGAGTCCAAAAAGATGACAGAACAAAAGAAAAAACACCCCCTTTTTAACGAAATCTCCGGGTGAAAAGTCAAATACACCCCTTTTTTTTTACAATTCTCGGACCGGGCTTTGTCGCACGAAAAGTACCCCTTTACCGGACATTTTGGAAACACGCATGCGGTCATTCCGACCTCTGAGTGGGGGGGGGGGGGGGCGGGCCCCGGTCACACTACGTTATCACACCAATAAGATCGACACCAGACTCACAAAAGATCAATATCATGAATGTTAAAACAGAAAAAATACTGTTAAGAGCCGATTTGGAGCTAGTGGTGTTGGCGTTTTGACCGGGAAATACCCCCGTCATACCATAATTGTAAACAAAACAGAAAGGTCCACTAAACCTGTAACATATGGAATTCCACAAGGCAGGCATCCTTCTTGGTTTTCGTTTATCTATAATTTATTTAAATGACATGAAAAGTAAAATCAATAGTTCCTCTGATATGTTTTCATTTTGTTTTTTCCTTTGACTCCAATCTTTTATGTACACACAGTGGCGTACGCAGGATTTTTTCAAGGAGGGGGGGGGGGGGGGGGTTCAAATCGGGTCCAAAATATCGCAACGATTCAGCCAGCCGCTGAATAAGCGGGGGGGGGGGGGTAAGAGGACACTTATTTATTTAAAAAAAAAGAATTCTCAAAAGGGGGGGGGGGAGGGTTTCAAAATAACATAGTTAAAACATACACATACAAAAAAAAATCGAGGGGGGGGGGGGGTTGTTAACCCCAAAACCACCCCATGCCCCCTGCGTACGCGCCTGTACACAACACGGTCTTTTAAGCTTGTGAACAAATTTCTTTGAATTTGCAACAACAAAAATGCATGCGTTTTAGTCAGTCATTGCCACTTCTGCTTCATCAAATATTATTATATAATACTGCAATTAAAGAAGTTCGAAATACAATAAACTATCATGGAATCCACATATTGATAACGTTTGTAAACCTGTGTCAAGTATTGGAGTCATTACCCAACTTTATCAAGGTCTTCCATTGCCATCCCTCATCATGTTCTATTCTGTTATTATCTTATCATATCTAAATCATGGAATTCTGGCTCATATTTCAAAATGTAAGAGCTTTTCTGATAGATTACATATATTTCGTAGATTTGTTCCAATCATTTATAGTGTTTAAAATGATTTCATATACAAAATTCATTCTTCCGAATGATATATGGATCTGGGAAATAGGCTTCTTATGACGGCTTTCATCGAAAGGGTGCGGTGCGGTGCGGCGCGGTGTGGTGTGCTCAACGCACCCATTCGATAAAAGAGGGGGGAGGGGGGGGGGGGGGGCTTTTCTCGAAAGGGTGCGTTGAGAGCGGAGTACCGTTTTAACACACCCTTTCGATAAAAGCGGGGGGGGGGGGGGGCTTTTCTCGAAAGGGTGCGTCGACTAGTCTTTCGCATCAGTCGTTTAAAATGAGGATCTGGGACAAAAGATAATAGTTGCCAATTTAAGTATATCGAAAATGTATTAAATAAAATGGAATGGTCTTGATTGCAGAGTGATCTCTATCGTTATTACTATGTTGATGGGTGAGACAGAGAGAAGGAAAAAAGGGAAAGGGAAAGTGAGGATACAATGAAAGAAAGAAGAATAAGAAGAAAAGAGGGAAACCGGGGGGGGGGGCGAAGGGCCCTTGCCTCCTCCTCACCCCCCCCCCCCCCCGCCAAAAAAAAAATCAGAGAGAGAGAGAGAAGGGAAAGGGAAAGAAAATATAAAAGGAAAGAAAGAAGAGGAATAAGAAGGAAAGAGGGAAACGTGGAAGGGCGAAGGGCTCTTGCCTCCTCCCTCCCCACCCCCCCCCCCGCCAAAAAAATAAATAAGAGAGAGAGAGAGAGAGAGAGAAGGGAGAGGGAAAGAAAATCTAAACGGAAAGAAAGAAGAGGAAAAAGAATAAGAAAAGAGGGAAACGGGGGCGAAGGGCTCTTGCCTCCTCCTTCCCCCCCGCCAAAAAATAATAAGAGAGAGAGAGAGATAGAAGGAAAGGGAAAGAGAAGATAAAAGGAAAGAAAGAAGAGGAAGAAGAATTTGTGTCCTGCCAGTGTCACAAATAGATATAAAAATATGCTCATCTGACGAGAATTTGATGTATAAAACCCCTCACCTTCTTGGGGCTCCGCCCCTGGATCCAACACCAATTTGTGTCCTGCCAGTGTCACAAATAGATATAAAAATATGCTCATCTGACCGTTATTTATTGCCCAAAACCCCTGAGCTTCCGGGGGCTCCACCCCCTTGACCCCACGCCCATTCGAGACCCCTGTGTCACAAATAAGGTATATAATAATAATAATTTAATGTACAAAACTCCTGAGCTTCTGGGGGCTCCGCCCCTGGACCAACACCAAATTGTGTCCTGCCACTGTCACAAATAAGGTATAAAATTATGCTCATCCGACATTAATTTTGATGTTTAATACCCCTGAGCTTCTGAGGGCTCCGCCCTGTGAAAAAAAACGTGTAAAAAAAACACGTTTATTTTACCGTTTTGGGAGATAGGCCCCCCCTCCCTGGCGTTCTAGGGGGGGGGGTACGATTTTTCAAATTTTCGAGGGCCCCAAAAAAAGATTAGTGCTCTCTAGTAATTTCGCGACTACTCCGGAACCGCGGCAGATATAAAGTTTTTCTTTCATGACTTTTTCTTTCGAGTCTTATGCATCTTTTGAAACAATTTTTTTGTTGAAAATTGGACGTATAGTTGCGGAGTCACGTGACCTTTTGTTTTTGCATGTCAGCCCTAAAATCGCTCATTTTTGTGATTTATGTACCAAACATATGGAAATACCATTTATTCTTTTAAAAAAAAGAGAAAACATTGGTTATTTGGTCTTGTTTTCAAGTTAATGTGTTTGTTTTGGGCCAAATAAGTTGAATTGTGGTTAGAAATGAAATAAAACAACAAAAACAATATAATACATAAATACAAATTATCAAAACAAGAGATAACATAGGGATAAACTGGCTCTTCCAACTTTGTTGTCGTATTATTATTCTAACGAATATATGTAGTGAAAAAGAACGCTTGAATATGAATTATATATGATTTATGGGTAAAAATGTGAATTCTCTGACCTTGTTTGCATAAATTATCATAAATATGCAAATGAGTGAATTTTTCAAAAAATTGAAATTACCATAGTTTTTTATGCACTTCACTTGACATGCATGCACATTTTCGCGGCGATCGGCTGTGAAACGGCCGAGATCTTAGGGGGACCCCCCCCCTCACCCTCAAGTCTACTCCAATCACATTGAAAAAAGTATGACTTAAATCATCTCTCTCATCATTATACCGCTATAGTATTCATGTTTTTAATATTATTTATTATCCTTCCATTAAACAAGTTCATAGAGAAAATACTTATCTCTCTGCAACATTAAAAAAGAATCTTCATTAATATGTCTTAATTTGTATTGATAGCCTTGTGGTCGCCAACAGTGGCGTAGGTAGGGGCGTCTCCCCCCCCCCCCCCACCTGTCAGGATATTGTCGGTAAAATTGCGCTGCCGTCGGGAAAAAAGAGAAAAGGGGGAGGGGAAAAAAGAGAGGGAAAGGAAAAAGAAAAAGAAAGAAAGAGAAAAACGAAAAAGAGGGAGAATAGGAAAGAAAGGAAAAGAAAGGGAAAAAAGGAGGCAAGAGCCCTTTGCCCCCGTTTCCCTCTTTTCTTCTTCTTCCTCTTCTTTCTTTCCTTTTATCTTCTCTTTCCCTTTCCTTCTCTCTCTCTCTCTCTCTCTCTCTCTCTCTTATTTATTTTTTGGCGGGAGGGGGGGGGGGGAGGTAAGAGCCTTTTGCCCTTCCCCCGTTTCCCTCTTTTCTTATTCTTTTTCCTCTTCTTTCTTTCCTTTTTCTTTCCCTTTCCCTTCTCTCTCTCTCTCTTATTTATTTTTGGCGGGGGTGGGGGGGGGGGGAAGTAGGCAAGAGCCCTTCGCCCTTCCCACGTTTCCCCTCTTTCCTTCTTATTCCTCTTCTTTCTTTCCCTTTCCCTTCTCTCTCTCTTATTTATTTTTTGGCGGGGGGGGGGGGTAAGAGCCTTTCGCCCTTCCCCCGTTTCCCTCTTTCCTTCTTCCTCTTTCTTTCCTTTTATATTTTCTTTCCCTTTCCCTTTCCCTTCTCTCTCTCTCTTATTTATTTTTTTGGCGGGGGGGGGGCGGGGGTGAGGAGGAGGCAAGAGCCCTTCGCCCCCCCGTTTCCCTCTTTTCTTCTTATTCTTCTTTCTTTCCTTTTATCTCCCCTTTCCCTTTCCCTTTTTTCCTTCTCTCTGTCTCCCCCATTAACATAGTAATAACGAAAGAGATCACTCTGTAATCAAGACGGCGTAAATATTCATAATTGAATGACACACGCCCTTAAAACTAAAACAACAACAACAACCATTCCATTTTATTTAATACATTTTCGATATACTTAAATTGGCAACTATTATCTTCTGTCCCAGATCCTCATTTTAAACGACTGATGCGAAAGACTAGTCGACGCACCCTTTCGAGAAAAGCCCCCCCCCCCCCCCGCTTTTATCGAAAGGGTGTGTTAAAACGGTACTCCGCTCTCAACGCACCCTTTCGAGAAAAGCCCCCCCCCCCCCTCTTTTATCGAATGGGTGCGTTGAGCACACCACACCGCGCCGCACCGCACCGCACCCTTTCGATGAAAGCCTCTTATGACCCCCTCCCCCTAATTCTCTTTGTACCTTTTTGTTACCATGATCTGTTCATACTTCATAGGTTATGCCTTAATGTACATACAGTATATCTGGGTATATTCAGAAGTTTCTTTTTCAAACAAAGCTCTCGCAAATATCACACAATGCCAAACCTTTGCTCTGTACAAATCTCGTCCGCGAATCAAGATGCGATTTGCTGTGTAAACAATACAGTTCAGCACATACTACACGTAGGCCTACAGACAACTGAAAAACCAACAGGCACAGGGATTCGCTGCCCGCGTTTGAGTGCTCAATACGAATGTACAGCATCGGTATTGCCTACTTCCTAAACACCTTTCTGCCTGGGCAGACAAAGGTCATGGATACGTGGTCCTGGATACGTGGCCCTGTATAGCTATGAAATCGTTATTTATGTATGTACTGGCGGTGCAGTCGTGTCTTAACATTTTCTTCAGTCATTACCAGGTCTGTACTCGAATCTGATCGGGTACGTGGTAGAGTTAAAGTTCCAAAATGTCGTCTGTTCCGGTCTTGTATCACGCTGAAGCCTCTTTCTATTCGCAAAGGGTAAGTCATTTAAATGCTGTGCTATTCTAGAGCTACGGTATTAGATTAATAAAACAATGGAGCTCTTTACTAATGCATTTCAATCTATGCATGTTTGTCTACCTATATCCCCTGGCTTAGAGCCATATTCCATTTACTTGCTATGGCGAATGGCAGGTGCGGATCCAGGATTTCTTAGGGGAGGGGGCCCAATTTTTTTTTTTTTGCTCCAGAAAATTTGAAAATCGCGCCGGCCGAAAAGTCGCTCAGTGGGGGGGGGGGGGGGGGGGGGGGGGGGTGGGGGGGTGTACAGAGCACATTTTTTTTTTTTTTTTTTTTTTTTTGCTCCCGAAAATTTGAAAAACGCGCCGGCCAAAACTTCGCTCAGTGGGGGGGGGGGGGGGGGGGGGGGGGGGGGGGGGGGGGGGGGGGGGGGGGTAGTGAGCACATTTTTTTTTTTGATCCTCAAAAAAATTTCAATTTGCACCCCCCTTGAGCGCAGGGGGGGGGGCCAACCCCAAAAAAGGTAAAAATCACGTGATTTTACATGATTTTTTTCTCAAGGGGGGGGGCCCCCCCGGACCGCCATGGCGAATGGCACCTCTATTTGAGGAATCCATGGTGCTTTGTCGGGTAAAGCTCTCGCAAACTTTTCAGTCGTCAAGAGAGAAACATTGTTAAAATGTATATGCATACACTCGATAAACAGGTCTGGGCCCTAGCTGTATGGTCAAGAGTAACGATTAATTAAAAACAATCATAACTTGAAATTAATCGCAACTGTGTACTCTAGAGATAAGAGTTGCGATTGATCTCAGATTGATATGGACCAATCGCAGATCTTTATAAAACGGGGCCCTCGAATATTAATATTTCTTCAACTTGGGCATCGATAGTTTTTTACGATGTAGATTAATGCCTTGTCCAAGAATACCCGACACAGAACTGAGCCAGACAAACTTACCAAGATGAATACACCCAACTACGAGAAGGAAGAAAATGAAATTGAACTGGAAGCCCGACTGCTGGGAACACAGCATTCTTCCAGAATCTCGGGTAAAGGTAAAGGTAAAAAAGTTCAAAGCAAAGGTTCTAATACCCTAGTGCATATCCTATAGAGATCATTTTCGGATTTATACGTAATACGTTATAGTCATGTGCGTACGTTCCAAATCTTGTGAAAAGGCAATTGAGTTTACCTTCAGTTGGTTCATTTCTCGAAAGCCTTTGAAGTCGTGTTATAACCACTGTCTGCCTCGTTCTGATTATGGTCATTACTTATTCTTTATTTTTGTGTTAAGGCTCGGCTTTCTTTTGCTGAAAAGGGCATCAAATACAAAAGCCATGTGATCAACCTCATGGCCGGAGAGGTGCATGAAGAATGGTTTCTGAGGAAGATCAACCCCAAAGGTCAAGTCCCAGCTATGGAACATCAAGGTCAATTCTACAGAGACTCTTGCGATATCATTGAATACGTCGATACATTACCCTCTAACAGTAAGTCAAAGGAAAAGGCATGTCTAGGTCTTTAGCCTTTTTTCTTAAGGGATCCGGTAACTTTGTCTCAGATTCTGAAACAAAATCCTGGATTTAGCTAATGCTTCAATGATAATTATATACCTTTAGGCCAGTTTGGAGGCGCGATAGCTCAGTCGGTAGAGCAGTGGCTCGTTATCCGGTGACCCGGGTTCGAAACCAAGTCCATGCGACAGTGCCCTTTGGTAAGGCATTAATCCTCATTACCAGGTCCCTCGGAGAAGACCTTAAGCCGTCGGTCTTCTGGTACTTACTAACAAGCATTTAATGCTTTCTTAGCTGTCATGTAAAATAACCACCACTATCACTATCAGTCAGAAACCCCATAACTTTTATAAGTCGATCACTTGTCTTATTATCAAGATATTTATGATTGGAAATCGAAGCCAAATTTTGTGTTTTCCTTACGGTTTTCATAGCACTACAATCTACTGGGAGAAACGAGTATGGTAAAACCGGTCATTCCAAGATTTTTACTTTTTAGAGGGCTTTAATATTACACCATATCACAGACACTGATTACACGTAGGACCGTGCATCTCAGATGTTTCATTGTTTGGGGGGAGGGGGAGGGGGGGGGGGGGGGGGTAGTGAGCACATTTTTTTTTGTCCCTCCAAAATTTAAAAATTTGCACCCCCCCCCCCCCCCCCCCCCCCCCCCCCCCCCCCCCCCCCCCCCACCCCACCCCCCCCCCCCCCTGGATCCGCCACTGCGCCTTCGTCATTTTGCGTTTGGATCAATTTCAATCCCTTTTTTTAGAACCGAAGCTCTGTCCGGATGATTCCTCAGATATGTCTAAAAAGGTTGGTTACTACCGCGAGAAAACTGGAATCCATCAATGTTTTTGCCGTCTCGTTTGGCTCATTGTACCACCGTCACCTGACTGTCAACGCCTTGGCTCCTAACTTCATCAGTAAAGACAGCATCAAAGGTAAACAGCGAAAATCTTTCTCTCTCCACCACTGCTTACACAGGTTGTTATCTTTGCTGCTGCTGCTGCTGATGATGATAATGATAATAACGATAATAATAATAACAAAATTAATACTGCTAATAATAATAATAATATTAATAACAATAATGATACAAATAATAACGATAATGATGATAAACATTAAGAATAATTGTAATTATAATATAATAAAAATGAATGATAACAATAACAATAATGATGATGATGATAATAATAAGAATAATAAAAGTTATGATAAAAATCTGATAATAATGATGATATTCATAACACTAATGTAAATAATAATAAATATGAAATTGGTAATATGATAACATATATGCGGACAATGATAATACGAAGGTAATTAGATGCAAACATAAATGTATAAATAAATGAATATATAATTCAATTCCAAACAAATTTAACAAAGTGAACTAAAAGAGTCATGAATAAATCAAAGCAAAAATATTCCCTTTATAAAAGATGACGCTCCAAATGCTCTCATATTCGAATCGAATCATGATTACAAACAAATTTTAGTTTTGAAATAACTTGAGAATGTCACCTGTGTTTCTGGTTCTATAACCTTTTTGTGCGTTATTTCACATTGTGTGTCAATTTCATTCAATTTTGATGATTCATATTCCACCATTATGTTTAAGTCTTACATCAGTACCTTTTCCCAATAAATGTTTATTAATTTGACAATAAAATAGCATGACAAGTTCTCAACTTTGTTGCATTATGTTTACAGAGATTAGGCCATTTAGCGTCCACGGTCTTATATAAATGAGTTTGTGCCCCCCTCTCTCTCTCTCTCTCTCTCATGTCGCTAATAATAAAAACAAACTTGGCATGAACCGGTAACAAGTATTCAAATAGTTTATTCTTTGTTTCAAGTCTCTGCCGTACCTGTAAGTGTAATGGAGATGAAACAACAAAGTCCATCTTTAATGAGGGTTAATGCCTTATTCTGAGGATTAAAGACCCTCACAATATACAATAACCCCCTCGCAAAAACCGTAATAACGTAATTTTCACAGTACAATCACTTGACCAGTAATCTACTTTATGCTGCTTTTATTCTGTACCTCAGAGCGGTTTACTGCTGTGGGGAAAAATCTAACATCGCTTCAGGAGAAAAGTCCAGATCTGGTAGCCGGTCTGAGCGAACGGAAGGGAAATACTGACATCATCTTCGACGAGGAAAAGGTCATCGCCATCTTAAACGACGTCGACGGAATTCTTGGGAAATCGAAGAGGAACTGCAGAAACAGAAAGCGTATTTCGGTAAGAATCTTTTTTCCTTTTCTCAGCTATGACATTATTTCAAGTGGTAACGAAGACTAATTGAAAATGATTTCAATCTCAATTCGACACACTGACATTAAAGATCGTTGAGTTTGTGAAACATTCGAGAGTGGGCAACATGAGCATCAAAGAGAGGCGAATACCGGCGCTATACTAGAGCCATTCATCACCATCACCATCTTCATCCTCATCCTTCTCATCATCATCCTTATCCTCATCATCATCCTGATTATCAATTTCATCCTCCTCCTCCTCCTCCTCCTCCCCCTACTCATCATCGCCATTATCATCATTGCCACCATCATCATCGTCATCATCATCCTCATAGCCATCATCATCCTCATCACCATCATCATCATCATCATCACCATCATCACCATCATCATCGCCATCATCATCACCATCACCGTCATCGCCATCAACATCATCAAGAAAGATGATCATTGGAAAAAAATTGTTGACGCCATATTATTGTCGGTCATCATCAGTATATTCAATATTTCCATTTACGGATCACAATTCAAGAAACTAGATTTGTCTGTTTGATAACATTTAGTTGACATGCACTTTATTTCAATCGAATTCCCATAAATTCTCTTTTGACGATACAAGAAGGGTGAAAAGGGGGAGAAATATCAAGTAGACTTTTTACATTTAATTCCTCCTATCAAATTATTATCTTAAATATAGGGTTAGGTGTAAGGAGGCTCTCAAAACGTTGACATAATAAAGCGTTAGATTCAAGTTAGGGGCGATTTCAGTAAACCATTGTATTGCCAAATTTGCAACTTTATATTGTTCGCATATTTCAAATTGTGACAGATATGGTTATTGGAATCGACTTTGGTTGATTTCTCAAAAGACTATGCGGTCGTGTTTATCTTTTTCGAAACGTGTCATTCGTGATCATATGCCTATTTGGTTTAAAAAGGAAAAAAATCGTCCTGACATGGATATATTACATGCGCTAAAATGGCCTCTTGGCCCATCAGTCTCGATAACCTTTAGGTCATTTCATAATAGGCCCTTGAGAACATCCTTGTTGTGGGTTGTCAGTTTAGAAGGCTGTTGGTAACATGGGCTGTAGCATCCGCTTCGATTCATCACCCCCCCCCCTGTCTCTCTGTCTCACTTATCATTGTATTTCTTCTTCTTTTCTTCCTCCATATACCAGGTGATGCTGAGTACTGGCTATGTGGCAAGACGTTCACGATTGCAGATATCTACCTATCCTGTCTTCTCCATCGTCTGACCTTTGTAGGGCAGGCCGAAAGGTTATTCCTGTCGAAACGCCCTCTTGTGACGGACTACTACAATCGCGTACTGTTACGCAAATCCTTCCGTAAAGAATGCGTATACGCAAACAATATGTTCTGGTCAATGTTCATGCCAATGTTGCGCGCAAAAGTGAAGAAAGCGCGTCCTTTTCTATTCGTCGTTTCTGCAATAGCCATTGGGGTGATTGCGTATTACAAAAAAGAAGAAATTATCGATCTAGGAAATGAAATGTTTGTAAAGTTCAGAAGTTTATTCCCGGAAGTAGACACTGATTAACTTAAAGTTTGACGCCCCTATATCTCTATTTGGTTCTAAATCAAGATGATGAACTGAAATCACGGAACTAATCATTCAGTCCGTTTGGCACAAGTAGAATGCCACACTAGTGATAAGTGTACAGGAATATATATACAAATTGATACATGCGTATCCTTTTTTCTTGAGGATAATTCTTGATTGTTAATGTCATATTGCAGCCCTTCGTGTATTTCCTGCTCTAAGAATGGTATTATGCATCTTCCTTTACAAAATTGTTTAAATGGAGCTGAAGATCTTTAGCATTTTAGGTATTCTTAAATTTGCATCTATGTTTTCTCAGTGTGGCATTTTATTGAAGTTGTGTTCTGCCTTTTCTTGTTAGGCTTATAGATCGTCATTGCGAGTGAATCGTTATTTGATGAAAGACTAATAATTACGCTTATTGATTACACTCAAACTTAAATACTTATTACAATGAAATGAATCTCAAAAGAAATGGACAGTATAAATAGTATGCTGGTTGTTGGTTTTTTGAATTCCTACTGAAACGCTTTTATCTTTACACTTTAAAGAGAAACTTTAGTTCTGGTAAAAAAAAGAAAATTAATTCTCACAGAATCAAACGAAACTTACACTGAATTTTCAAGATTACAAATAAAAGATATGTGCCAAACAATTTTGGAAGAAAATGTATACTGGCTGAGTAATGAGCATAGAAAGACAAGGAAATCAAGTAGTACTAGCCCCGACACCATATATGTTGTCCCACATATAGCTTTCTGTGTACAGTAGTTGTTACTTTACCAAGACTCGGTCAAATTTATTATGATTTTGATGACTCCAGAACCTTGCAGTGCACACCAATACTTACATGCTACATGATCAACTGTTTCTGATCCTTTCCACACCTTTTCTTTCACAATGCAATCGCATTACCAGTACTAAAGTTTATCTTTAATCTCATCCTAATTTCCTCCTCCGCCTATTTCGGGCCTTTTCTATTCACTAGTCTCGAGTCTTTTAATTTCCTGTACTTTTAGCACGACTGATATCTTTGATCATACTTAATTTCACAATTGTACTATGTTTGAATTTGACCACCTGCAGAAGACTAAGACTATTGTACTTTTAACTTGTAAATATATGTACTTTTCAATTGTATTCCAATGGCAATTAAGTTGTAAGACTGCGACGATGGAACTTGTTCAATACAAAAAGTTTCTTCGCACAAGTGTAACTTTCAACACTATACTAAGTTCACGGCCGACATGGGCAATTCCCAGGTATATTGTCACATACGTTACCTACCATATCTAACACTTCGGCGGGTATATTTAATGATTGATTTTTAGAGTGATTTACACGAATGACCGCTGACTGTCTTCCGAACATTTATTTTCATTTAAAGAAATGCGTATCTGCCTACTGTTTCCATGTATTCTTCACGTGATGTCTCATATTCGTTATTGTATACTTGTGTTTTGTAAATCAAATATCAAAATTGATGCTCCATGTGAATGAAATAGTTTTCTTAATAAAATACAAATTGCCAAAGACCTCAGGCCTTACTCTTTGGACTTTCCTTTTTGTGTGTGAGGAGAGGGGGCGGGGGGATAGGGGCTGGTAGGGGGAAAGACAAGCGGACGTATAACTTTAAACAAACCCCGATTGCTACACTGTATTGACGTTCTCAAGTGTTGTTCAATTATATAGAGTATAAAGTCGCAGGGGGGGGGGGGGTACTCAGATTCCGTTTTCAACGGGTGTGTGCCGCTCAAGCCTCGAAACTCCTTCCCATTTTAAGGGTCGCTTTGGGGTATTTTTCTCGAAGTAAAGCCCATTTCTCATAATTCTTTAGGATATCTTTGTTAAAAATGGGACCAATATTTTTGTGAAAAAGTGACCCATTAGGGCGGCACATCCCGATATATATGTCTTAATATGTGACTACCCCCCCCCCCCTCCTTCGGGTATAAATTAACAAACGTGAGATAAGAATATCACGCAATGGATGGTCGCTGCGTGTAATCATTAGGCAAGCATGTGCTGATTAAAAAGTGATCCTTTAAAGTCAAACTGATCTACGCCTATCACATTAGTAACGTAATTTTCGCATTGTGGAGGAGGTCCCCCAAAATTATTAACTCGTTCTTTTACTAAACCATTTCTTGAGTGAAAATTTAAAAAATGGATTCTTGTTCATGTCAATTTCCATCATTCCATCATGTCGCTGCTGTTCTAATAAGACATTTGCGTGCATTCTCAGATGTCATCTCGAATGTTATTGTCCAGTGGGGGTATGTGAATGTATTGAACGCTAATCGATAAACAATGAGATATATTTCATTAAACATTTAAACTCTCATGCATTTTTCTTCTGTTAAGCCCGACACACTGATTATAATATTATATAAATTCCTGATAAGCCTACAAGGTAAATACAAGATATATTTTAATATAATACTATTAATTATGATACTCGTGATAACAAAACCAAAACAAATGATAATGATACTAATAATGACAATTTTAATAGTAATAACAAAAACAGAAATTATTCTTTGATTTAATACAGAAACTTGACATTTATGATATGTTCTTTCTGAGTGCCCTACAATCATTACTACCCCAGCAATTGGCAGGTACCCTGTACACCTGGGTGGAGAGTGGCATCTTAGCGATGTAAGTACGGAGTGATTCGGAAACCTCAACAATTGGATTGAGAGTCAAGTAAATGAAAAATTACACAACGACAGATTATGATGATTAGAAGTAGTAGTAGTAGTAGTAGTAGTAGTAGTAGTAGTAGAAAAGATAGGATTAATAGAATAAGTAGCAGTAGTAGTATTAGTAGTAGAATAAGTAGAATTAGTAGAAGTAGTAGTAGTAGTAGTAGTAGTAGTAGTTGTAAAATTAGTAGTAGCAGAAGTATGAGAAGTATTAGAAATATTACTACTTGTAGAAGTAGTCATGCGCGGATCCACGGCCCCATCCCCTTAATAATAATAATAATAAGATATTTGTATACCACAAACTGCAAATTGCCCCTTAGCCCCCAAAACGGTACAAAAATAGGATAGTAACGTAAATTTTACCTTTAAAAAAAATTAACAAATATTTTAATGATATTGCCCCCCCCCGAAAAAAAAATGAGTGGTCCTCTTCTCCAGCACACCCCCCCCCCCCCCCCCCCCCCCCCCCCCCCCCCCCTGCTCGGCTGAATAAATAGCTGGTAAATATTTTGTCTCACGAATTGGACAAAACAAATAAGTTATCTTATAATTGCCGCCGGCTGGATAGTAGTAGAAGCATTAAATCACGGAAATGGGCCATTGTGTTTATTTCCAATCGCTGAATGTGTACCGATTGTCTGACACAGAGGTCAAGTTCATTATACACAAGTCTACCCGCAACCGACGTTTTATACCAGCTCCTCTTTGTTTTTGATTTGAAAATACTTAGAAACCGTATGTATCGCCCTACCTAATATATCGTATATACCTGCGCTGAAGTTTACATCATCTACTTGAGTTCTTGCCTCAGATATCAGGCCTGACAGTCAGACTGGAGTAATACGTTCCACAATGGCGTCTGTTCCCGTTCTATACCACGCAGAAGAAGGCTACTTCTCACAACTGGTATGGATATGGATTTGTATGTTTGGATGTTTGTATGTTTGGATGTTTGGATTGCCTGGTGGTATTGTAGAATTGTATTGAAGGTGGACTTTGAGCTACGATTTATAAGATCACTACGTCTGGCAGTGAAGACTGGCAGTGAAGCAAAAGAAAACAAGTCGTCTGCTAAAAGCCAGACAGCCATTAACCCGTCGTAATTATTCCATGTACATGTATACTCCATGTATACTACCTGTATACTCCTTGTATACCTCGTGTATACTACTAATTCGACTCCTAACTGGAACCTGGATCTAAGATCACGTTTACAAAGGAAAACGAATACCTCAGACTTACTTCCTTTGATAAATAGACACTTAGTATTTACTTTACATTTTAACCTTTGTCTCACCAGACTTTGTGATTCACATATTTGAAAGATAGCATAAACTACGTGAACATATCAACTGAGTATTGTAGTTATTGTTGTTATTGTTATTATCATTATAATTAACATTAATACCCTTATAATTATTTTTACTATCATTATTATTATCCATATCCTGTTATCATTATTTTTGAAAAAATATTATTATCATTATTACTAATATCATTATTATAAGTATTGTTATTATTTTTATCATGATTATTATTATTACTATTAGTTTTATTATTATTGTAATCATTATTATTATTATCATTATTATTATTATTATTATCATCATCATCATTGTCGTCATCGCCATTATTATTATTATTATTATCATGAATATTATCATGAATCGTTGTCTTACCAGGCTCGGTTAGCTCTGGCCGAGAAGGGCATCGACTACAAGAGTCACCTGATCAGCCTAGCGACAGACGAGATGCACGAGGCATGGTTCCTGAGGACAGTCAACCCTAAGGGAATGGTACCGGCCATGGAACATCATGGAAAGTACTATACAGACTCGAGTGACATTATGGTGTATGTGGACACTTTACCATCTGACGGTATGTACGCTGACATCTCTCTCTCTCTCTCTCTCTCTAAGTGCCATATCGTTTGACTTTGGCGATCATGCTGTTCCACAACCCTCGGCTTCTAGCCTTTTGTATTAGTACCACTCCCAGTTCTTTCACTCCTCTCTCTTCCAACAATCCAACCAAAGTATCCTCCTTCTTCCCCTACTCCTTCTACCAACAATTTTCCCTGTCAAAGCAAGATTCTCTAGGCATTCTTTACGTGTAATGTGACCCATGAACTTCAACTCCCTAACCAGCACCTCACATATCATTTTCCTTTGCACTCCAGCAGGCGCGGATCCAGGATTTCTGGGGGGGAGGGGCCCAAATTTGAAATTTTGCGAGCCAAATATTGGTACGTAATGGTGACCAACAGTGACGTAATGCGGGGGGGGGGGGGGGTCGGTGCAGGGAGGGGCGATTTTCCCCCTCCCTCCTCCGCGAAACGCGGAAGCTTTGACGTTTCATTAAATTATTAGAGAGAAAAGACGATTCGTTGTACCGTTTTCGAAAATAATTCTCGTCTGAATTTAGTTTTCCCCCTCCCGCGCGAAACGCGGAAAATTTTACGATTTATTAAATTATTAGAGAAAGAAGACGATTCGTTGTCGAGTTCTCGACTCTTTATCCTCGTCTGAATTTAGGTTCCCCCTCCCGTGCGAAGCGCGGAAGCTTTTACGATTTATTAAATTATTAGAGAAAGGAGACGATTCGTTGTCGAGTTCTCGACTCTTAATCCTCGTCTGAATTTAGGTTCCCCCCTCCCTTGCGAAGCGTGGAAGCTTTTAAATTTCCTTAAATCATTAGAGAAAGAAGACGATTCGTTGTACCGTTTTCGAAAATGATCCTCGTCTGAATTTAGATTCTCCCCCAACCCCCTCCTCCCGCGCGAAGCGCGGACGCTTTTACGTTTCATTAAATCATTAGAGAAAATAGACGATTCGTTGTACCGTTTTTCGAAAATAATCCTCATCGGAATTTAGTTCCCCCTCCATCCCGCACGAAGCGCGGAAGCTTTTACCTTTCATTAAATCATTAAAGATTCGTATTACCGTTCTCGCCTCTGAATCCTCGTCTGAATTCAGGTTCCCCCCTCCCGCGCGAAGCGCGGAAGCTTTGACGTTTCATAAGATTATGAGAGAAAGAAGACGATTCGTTGTACCGTTCTCGATTCTTAATCCTTGTCTGAATTCAGTCCCCCCCCCTCCCCTCCTGCGCGAAGCTTTGACGTTTCATTATATTATTAGAGAAAGAAGACGATGCGTTGTATCGTTCTCTATACTCTTAATCCTTGTCTGAATCAGGGGCCGTCTTAGGGCCCCTGGGGGGGGGGGTCGAGGCGGCGGAGCCGGCTCCGGAAGCTCAGGGGTTTTAGGCGTTTAATTAAGGTCAGATGAGCATTTTTTTGTATACCTTATTATTTTGTGAGACTGGCACGTCACTATTTGGCGTGGGGTCCAGGGGGCGGAGCCCCAAAATATCAGGGGTTTTAGGCATTAAATTACCGTCAGATGAGCATCTAAGGGCCCGCCGTAGGGCCCTAGGTGAAATCCAGGGGGCAGAGCCCCTGGAAGCTTAGGGGTTTTAGGCATTAATCACGGTCAGATGAGCATATTTTGATGTCTCATTATTTTTCAACACTGGCAGTTAACTATTCTTTCTTTCTTGCTCTCATTCTATTTTATTTCTCTTTAATATACTTTTTCAAAAAAGTAGGGGGGGGGGGGCTCGGGGCTCCCGATCCCCGCCGTACCTCGGGCCCTGACAAGTAGGAATCAACTAAAAAGTGAGGAAAAATCTCGGAACTTATGTCATTTCAGCATTATTTGTAATCCACCGTTGTGGAATTAGAAATAAACCACGTTTGAATTTGATTTCCCCCAAGCCCCCCCCCCCTATCAGTACGCCAGTATCTCCTCTTTTCCTTTTTTCTTTCCCTTTCCTTCCTTCTCTCTTATTTTTTTGATTGGGGGGGGGGGGGGGGTCAACAGCCTGGGAGGCAAGGCCCTTTCGCCTTCCCCAATCTCCTTCTTCCCCCTTTTCTTTTCTTCTTCCTCTTCTTTCTTTCCCTTTCTCTCTTCTTTCTCTTTCCCTTCTTTTCCTTTCTTCTCTCTCTTTTTTTTGTTTTTGCGGGGGGGGGGGGCCCAAGGCCCGCTCGGCCCCCCCCCCCTGGATCCGCGCCTGCACTCCAGCTCGTGTAAAAACTTCTTCATTACTAACTTTGTCAGTCCAGGGGATTTTCATCATTCTTCTTAAAAACCGGATTTCGCAACTTTCCAAACGCTTTTAAGTATCAGAGGCTAAAAGTCCATGTTTCACTACGATACAGGGTAGATGTACCTCACGACTGACATCACGACGCTGACATCACGACTGGAAAATGGACAGTTTTAAATATAATGTTGTCTTATATCCCCGTAAACAATTCTAGAAAAATGAATAATAATACGTGAAACAGACAACGACAAAAGAAATCTAAAGTTAAAAGCACGGGGATGTTTTCTCAGTACAATTCTACGTAGTCCAATTTGAAGAAGGAACGTGAGAAACATATAATTAATACGTTAGTATTTTTTTAAATAAAAGTGATAATAGAAAAGGGATTCGTATAGATTTCAGTGATATACGCGCTGTGCACTATTATTATTATTATCATTTTTTGTTGGGGGGGGGGGGGTGGGGTGGGGGTGGGGGTGGGGGAATAGAGTTTCCCTTGAAAGCTTCATGAGATTTAACAATGATATTAATGAAAGCAAAATTATCTTACTGTTTAACATGGTTCGGGTATGTTGAAAACTCTGACGTAAAATCAAATTAATAAGGGAGTTTACAGATACAATCTGCGCATGGGCAGATAAAGGTCATTTGTACCAAAATGGTAAAACCCAGAAATGAATACTGGATGTGCGCTCATGAAAGTTATGTAACATTATTCATTTATGCACCAACGTTCTATGATACGCAGGTGGAAGTATTCTTTTCAAGAGGTCAAACAAAAGGTATTCATGAAGCACATCTAGGACTTTGGCAGTTATTATTCTAAGATGCTCAAAGTGAAACTTCTCCATGTGTAAAAGATCTGTGGATATTTGGGGTCATTTGTACCATGTGCTATCTGTAAACTCCCTTATTGCGTTGTCACCGAGCTTTCTCTCTCTCTCTCTCTCTCTCTCTCTATTTCTTCCTGTCTATCCCTCCGTTCCTTCTCTTCTTCTTAATCTCTCTCTCTTTCTCTTCCTGTCTTTCTCCCCATTGATAGATCCTAGGTGATCTTCTTTTTGTCTTCGTCTTTTCTCTTTCTCTCTCTCTCTCGCTTTGTCACTGCTCTCCCTCCTTTCCCCCTTTTCTGTGTCCCCCACCTTTCCATTCTCTTCATCTATCTGTCTATGTCATATCTCTCATCCCCGCTCTCTCTCTCTCTCTCTCTCTCTCTCTAACTCTCTATCTTAAATTCATCCCAGGACCGAAGCTGTTCCCCGACGATTCCTCAGTGATGGGGGACAGGGTAGGACACTTCTCCGATCTCCTAGGATCTATCAATGTTAGGGTCGTTAGTTATGGCTCTATTTTTCATCGACACCTAACAGTTGACAGCCAAGTTTCTCCTCTCATGACAAAGGAGAAAGTACGAGGTAAGCTTCATGTTCATTTTTTGTTGATTGCTCTGTTTTACTATATGCCTTGCTTTTTTGTTTTGTTAATGTTTTTGATAAAGAAGCAGTTAAGTTTGATGTCCAGTGTTTTGTGCAGTCCCATATCAAAGACTACTGGTATATGTGTGAATCAAGTCCATTGCTGAAAGGGTAGAATATATTTTAAAATTCTCTTATTTGTTCTATCAATGTTTGGATTATTGAATATGGCTTTTGGGAATTATCGTCATCTTGCAATCAGCGACCGCAGTTGCTTCGTTTTCTGACCTAAGAAATTTGTTGTGGGTGTTTATTTCTTATATATCAGACTGTGTTCATATAGGCATTCAATTACGTACACTTCGACCATCATCACAGTATACCTTACGGCTGAAAATCCTGTAAACAGTAATTGATTTAATTTCATTTATGGAAACCGATCCTCTATAGCATCAGCTCCTGCTTTGTGGAATTACTCCTTAGCAATTAGGAATACATCTTCTCTAAATACGTTTAAAGAAGCACTAAAGACATTCGCTCCTCAGGCTTGCATTAGAGTTTTATTTGTCTTAAGCCCCAGTCCCATATAAAGCCGGACCAGCACGGACGAGCACGGACCACTCCGGACCATCCCGGACCATGGTCTGGGTTGATCCGGGATGGTCCGGGATGTTTTGTTCAAAAAAGTGTGATGCTTTAAAAGCTACAGTCCCATATACGTCCCGGACCGTCCCGGACCATCCCGGACCATCCCGGACCCCATCCGGGGTGATCCGGGATTCGGTCCGTGTTGACACCGTGTTGGCACCGGGGTGGTCCTGGATGGTCCTGGATGGTCCTGGATGGTCCTGGGCGGTCAATAACTCACTCCCGGACTGCCACGGATCAACACGGACCGCCCCGGCGCCACTACGGATGACCCCGGATCCAGCACGGTGGCTACACGGATCACCCCGGATCAAACTATTGTCCCGGACCGTCCCGGACCACCCCGGCAGTTTTTGACCGTCAAAAACATCCGGGGTCGACTCCCAGACCGCCCAGGACCATCCAGGACCATCCAGGACCATCCAGGACCACCCCGGTGCCAACACGGTGTCAACACGGACCGAATCCCGGATCACCCCGGATGGGGTCCGGGATGGTCCGGGATGGTCCGGGACGTATATGGGACTGTAGCTTTATGTTATGTTCGCGTTAGCCAATTTTGTAATGTAAAGCGCATAGAAATTAAATTGTAGGTATTAATATGCGCTATACAAATTGATTGCATACTATATCATTTCAACGTAATATATTCTCACTATTTATAGCGAGGATTGAGGGCTTTGGAAAAAACCTAGCTATTGTCCAAGAGCAAAACCCCGATTTGAAGGCAGGTTTGAGTGGGAGAAGGGGACTGTACGACGAGGCTGACACCATCTTTGATGAAAAGAGGGTTATTGCGGTCTTCGAGGACGTCGACAGAATCTTTGGCGAAGTCGAAGAAGAACTACAGAAACGAAAAGCAGAATTCGGTACGAACAAGATATGATCTTCATATTATTAAAAATGATTATAGGCCTGTACAAAGTGGAAGACAGACAGCGAAAGAGAATGAGAGAGAGAGAGAGAAAGAGAGAGGGGTAAAGAAAGAGAGAGGGAGTAAAGAGGGAGAAAGAGAGACAGAGAGAGGGGGAGGGGAGGGTTGAGATAGAGACGCAGAGAGAGAGAGAGAGAGAGAGAAGAAGCAGAAAAAGAAAGGGGAAATGATAGCTTGTACCGGATAATGATGATAATCCTTCATAGTAATGATGTTAAACCCCTTTTTCACCTGCGTAAAGTCATCATTATTATTCAATATAAAGGCACAAATCTATCGACAAAAAAAGTTCTGTCTTTACTTGCTCCTTCATGTTTCTAATAACAAAATATCTCCACAACACCAAACCGACACGAAGCCGACCGAGTCTTTGCCACTGGGGGTAATGTAATGATTTGATCGGTCTGGTGTCTGTCTGGTGTTGGTCTTATCGGTGTGACGAGGGTAATAGCACCGTCTCTCTAATGAGATACGGTGGCACAGGCAAAGATACCAGAACAAGACAACAAATTGAATGTAGTAGGTTTTTGAGAGATGCTCCCATTGCAACGATGATTCATTTCGTTTCAAAGTTTAGTAGTATTTCTGACAGAAAAATTATTATTTGAAGTGGATTCCACTCCTGTGTTGTAAAGAACAGGTAGATTTTTTGGGGGTGGGGCTGTGACGAGAGAGAGAGAGAGAGAGAAAAGAAATCCAAAGAGGAAAGAAATAGAAGTAGATCGGATTTCATGTAGGCTCCTGAAGGCACGTCGAGAACGAGAAAAAAAAGATGAGAGCTATGTGAAAAACAAGCGGTTTCCTTGCGTTTAATGTTTCCTTTTCTTTGAATTTTATTATATTCAAAGCAGGTGATGATGAGTACTGGCTGTGTGGCAATACCGTCACGGTCGCAGATATTCACCTATCCTGCTTTCTTCATCGTTTGACCTTCGTGGGTCAGGCCCAAAGGTTTTACCTGTCGAAGCGCCCTCTAATGACGGACTACTACAACCGTATACTCCAGAGGAATTCCTTCCGGGTAGCATGTGGCGATGCGAACAGCCGCTTCTTAAAAACAAAATGAAGATTAGCTTTTACTAAAGTGTTCTTGTGCCAATTCACGACGCAATTCAAGACGAATTTCCAGATGAAATCTAAATGAAGTGTGTCGATTTAGTTCATGCTCTCGGCATAAGTCATTATTACATCAATCTATTCTATTTCCAACTGCATGACAAAGCTTGTGTATTCTGTATATAATAACGCTGAACTCGTGCCTAAGGTGAAATCGCTCTCTATCTTTAAACATTCAAATACCACACTACAACTTCCGGACATTAAGTGACACGCTTGAAGAATTAATCATTTTCCAATCAAAATGTTTATTGTGATATCACAGATTATAGCATTTAATACAGCACAATAAACTGTTTAATTTTTATCACTGTGATGTACAACATCAGATCACTTCCCTGAAGCAAAGTCAATATTAAACATTGTATACCTTTATATATTTTAACAAGTTCATATTATGTACCAGTTACAAAAATATGTCATTAGCATTTCATCACATAAGACTGTTCAATGCTAGGAATATCATAAAGTATTTCGTAAAATTGTATTTACTTCAAAGACTGCTTCAGTCCATAATGTAAACGAGTAAAACTAGCTACTGTACTCTTGTGAGTATCAAATCAGAATAAGAAATACATAGCGTAATAGTTTATATTTTAGTAGAGAAAAGAGGCATTTTGTTTCCGGACTTCTGTTGAACATCACATTGTGAATTTATAAGTGGATGCAACGATTATTGTATCCGCCTCATTCACATCGGGAACACTAGTGAATAAAGATTAAACATATAATGCCTAATCTCATTCAGAGAACTGTAAGGAATATTCACGCTGTGATCACATTTAAAAGTTTCGTCTCTTTTTGTGTAAGATAACATAGACGAAGGATTTCTTTAAAATTCATTGTCCAGTCTTTTTTCTTCACCTAGCATCACCTTACAAGGTCATACAATGCTTTTGCTTTATAAATTGCACATTGACGTTCAAGATTACAGTTTTCGAAAAAGATATGGCTGTTTACAAAGTTTAAAGATAAGAAATATTTTTTTTAAATACATTTTACAAATCAAATTTGCCTGGAGAGAGAGTCAGTAAATGCTTAGCAGCTTAACACGTTGGGTACTATAAAAAGACAACATTGATTTAAGGCGTAAGTTTTGATACAGGAAACGCCAGGTTCTATAAGGCGATGGAGATAAAGAAGATTTAATATATTCTTAATCACAATCAAATTTTAAATTCTTTCTCTAAGATGTCAAGCCCGTGGACCATCTACACACAGTAATAGAATTTTTAAAAGTGTTGTCTCAGAAGAAGGTGTGATGATTTTGTTCATTACACATAGCTTAACAGGATAATTTATTAGGTAATTATGTCGACTGTGACTGAGCTTTTATTTCAGAAACTTGTTTCCTTGAAACCTTTATCAGGTGTGAAATATCTTTAAAATGTACCAATCACAAGAAAAAGGTCAAATTTGTTGTCATCAACCTTTGTTCCGTTTTTTTTTTATCTTTGCAACTTCCAACGACAATGCAATATTCATCCTTTATTTAAAGGTCTGGAGAAACAATTTAAAAAGAAAAATATACATGCACTTATCAAATATGTTGCATTCTATTACTGAATGTAAATATTGAAGACGAAAGTCAGGAATGGCAAAAAAGGTGAGGAACACTTTTTGAATGAATTGAAAGTAATTTCCCATTTGGAACATATACATGAACTCACCTCGCGAGGAATAAAAATATCAAAGATGATATTTAAAAAAATGTCCCCAGTTTTGCATGAATTATAAGTAACGTGTGTACACAACTATAAGATGGCCCAGTGTGTTCGGGTCCATAGCGTCATTTCACGAATCCACCATGAGTTACAACTTCACTGATAGGCCATTGAAACACGTGTCGTTGAACTTGTATTAACATCACTGATGCCGTTGCCCTATGGGGGCATTTCTCGAAACCGTCATAAGTCTAAGTTCTTAGACATCTTATTGAAACGTGTGTTATATAATTGACACGCGTTTCTATGGGATATCCACGAACTTAGACCTATGACGGTTTCAAGAAGCTGGCCCTAGGTGTACTGTACATGAACAAGTGACTTAATATGGCTTAATATAATTGTTTGGCCTGGCTAAGTAAGGGAAACAGTTTGCGTAAACCATTGCACGATTCAACATTACATTTGTTAGTTTGAAATTCCAATAAGAATCTGGACATAATGTAAAGCTTTTGCACATCCTTGTTTCCACTAATATCGAACAAAATCAGAACATAGTCATCGAAATTCGGTTAACGTATGCTTCTTTACGGACACTAATATCAGACTTTGGAAGTGCGGCATAGAGTGACAAGGCGAATGTGGCGTCACTAAATAACGTGCTGCAAAAAAAGTATGTCAACGGTTATGGGCCAATGGAAAATCTCAGATCGTTGACTCTGAAGATGAAAGTAACCGCGACCGGGGTAAACTCCAGGTGGACGCCGCACGCACAGAGGATGGTGATGATCTGGTGGGGACGGTGGGGGCGCTGTCCTGCCTGATCACGGTGCCGAGCCCTCCGACACTCGCTAGACTGGAGCTCCTGGAGCTGCGAGATGAGACGAACTGGGAGAAGTCGGTGCCGTAGTTGGCTGAAGGTAACCATCTAAGGTTTGAGAATGAAGCAGTACAAACGGGAAGAGGTGACAGTAGAGGTGGTAGTGGTGGTGGTGGTAGTGGTAGTGGTAGTGGTTGTGGTTGTTGTAGTTGTGGTGGTTGTATTAGAGATCGCCGTGAAAGATGTGGTGGCGGTGTTAGGTGGTAATTATGGTGGAGTGGTAAAGGTGGTAGAGGTGGTGGTCATGATGGTTGTGGTATTGGAGGCGTTGGTGGGCATGGTGGTTGGGGTGTCCGTTCAAATGGTTGCGATGGCGATGATGAAAGGGGTGAGGAGGATTATGGTGGTGGTGGTGGTGTAAGTGGTAGTGAAGGTGTAAGTGGTAGTGATGGCGTTTGTGATGAGTGTAAATGGTAAAGGTGATAAGGTAGTGGACAAGGAAAGAAAGGAGGCATTCAGGGACAACAACAAGATGATTTAAGAACACCAGATGTTTAAATACAATGTTATGGCAAAGTGATGGTTATTTGGGTGGATGTTGGGTAAAGGCGGTTGTTTTGGCAAGAAGTGGTTATTAAGTTGCAGGAAAGAAACACACAAATATTGACAGACAATAATGTTCGGTACGAACAATGAAACATTTTAGAGGGCGAGTTTATAGTCGGAGAGATTAGGGAGTGCAGTGTTAAGGACGGATACAAGCAGGCGGAGGAGTGGAGTTGAAATAGAAGAAAATGACAATGGTTATAGTGTGTCCGCATATGGGTTTTTGATTAATATATGGAAAAAGAAATTGAGAAAATACAGAATAAGCGTCTAAAATGTAAAGGCATGCGAACCTAAAATTACTCGGTTACGGTTAACAAAAGGACAAATAACATAGTAGCTATTTTTTTAAACTACAAGGATTAAAGTACTCATGGTATTACCCCCAATGAAATCATGACAAAGTTCGAATGGAAGGCAATGATGGACAATGATATTTGTTTGAGACAAAAAAAATGCTAGAAATATCTGGACTATCACGATAGAATTAGTAGCAATTGCATTTGGGGACATTGTTAGTTTGCCAATATCAATTACAAGGTTTGGGTTAGGGATGGGTAAACAGTATATGTTAATATGGGTGATAAAAATGATTTACTTACTCATTATTGTTACAAATTCTTCATTTTCCGTTACTATCCTGCTACAAGGCAATCTATAGAAGTCATTAGCACATGCACACGACAAGCATCTCAATGCACTGAATTAGGCCGTTACATTTACATTTCCGAACCCCGTGATGCAATACGACATTGATTCGTCGTATAGTGTGCGTTTAACTGATTTTAAATCAAGTCAAATTAAATATATTACAAAAGAGCGTAATAGAATTATATACATACAGTATATACCCTGAAGGTCGAAACATGTCTAAGACTAAAGAGTAGGGGGTGCTGAATGGAGAGAAAAAACAGGATTCGTGACGGTGATGGGGCCACAGCAAGTAATTTAAACATAATCTCGCATTCTCTATTTAATTTCAACCTCTATTTTTTGTTTTACAAGCTCGGAGCTTGCTCATATACACTGCAAATACACGCATCAGACTGCAATTTATAAATTCAAATGATTTTGTTTTTCAACCTTACCTTTGATTATTGCCAATATCCATCGGAAAAGTCAAATAACTTATTTTGATTGGCTTTTTAACTCGCTACGTGCATCATCAACATTTATTTCGAACCATGAAAAACACAAACACAATCAATACAAGAGGTTACAACAAATATGCAATCTTGCCTGACGGGAAAATACTATAAAAAATACAGTTATTTTATTGTTAAGATGGCAGAGATAATACAAACAAAAGTGACTATTTTTTAGCACAAATCAACAACTTTCAAACCTAAATCATAACACATGCACATCCACAAATGTCATGCAAAATGCAAATGAGAGTAAACACATTTTGAATCAAGAAAATCATGATAGCCCAAAGTTGAAACTTAGTCAGTATTATGTATATGTCCTATTTTATTTTATGTTTTATATGCAACTTTATTATTAATAATATCTACCCTTTAATGTTCGAATTCTTTAACAATTTTCTATACAACAACATATTCAAGATACTTTTAAAAACCACTTTGATAATTCTGGACAATTTTACCTGGTCTGACGCAATGATATACCAGGAAATAAAACAGTCATAACGTTATATGAGGGAAATGTATCACTTCTTACAGAGACTGAGAGGAATCCACCTTTTGATTGTTTGCACAGTGTATGAAATCAGTTGCCTTTTACGAATTTTTCTCTCTAGTTAAATTGAATGAATTACCAAATCTTTTGCATTTAGATTTTTTTTCCTTTGGTATTCCCGGAAACTGGTTGATAGCTTTTAAATTAAAAAAAAATATATAATACTGTAAAACTGTAAATATTTGAATCAATAGTAATTCCAGCACAATTAAATAATGATACAAAACTAAATCGGGGAAATGATGGTAGTGTAAATTTGCTGGGCTTTGTACATCATGATTTATTTAAAATAACGATGAAAATGATATCAGGCCGCTGTGAGATCTCGGACGCACAGAGGTGCACGTGCCTTACAGTACTACCCTCTTCACTGCTTTTCTTTTGCAACATTTATTGGGACAAAAACATTATATGGTCCAAAACACTTTCCAATTTAAGTTTTCAATTCTGATCAGAATCGCACTTAAAGTGCAATTTTCTTTTTTTAAACAATCGCGATTACTTTGCCGCGCGTTTGTGTGCGGACAAAAACGAGTGTGTGAGTTGGCCTGTTTGAGAACGGACCTCACTACGCGATCAGTAAACAAGTAGGGTATGATGCTCTTTACCTCGCAAAATAAAACGCGCAAAAGCGTACGTCTAAGAATGTCGAGATACCACGGCGGAAGAACATAAAATATGAGAGTGTAAAATGAATGTAAGATGAGATGGAACAGAGGGTGGTGCTTACTAGTACTCTGCTAGCCAGTCTAATTCAAGCTGCCCTGACCTGCCGTGCTCGCCCGGTCCTTCGCCTTCGTCGCGGTCCTCCGCCTCGCTGCGGATCTCCATTTTCTGCACGATGAGGCGCAGCAGGTCGTACTGCCGGTCCAGTTGCTCTTTGACCTCTTTCAGTCTGCGGGAGATTAAGGTCAACCTGAAAATGAACTAATGACGTCACTTCCGCACGAATACAGGGGAGGAGAAGGAGGAAGAGAGAATGCACCGCAGCCTATCTATTTGGAAACGGTATTGTAACCGCCCATAGCGAAATGCCTATTAACTACTTATCAATATACAAGCCGCTTTAAAGATGTTTAGAGCGAAAACTAAATATAATAAGAGGTAGAAAATAAAAGTAAAATAAACGTCTAAACATGCTAGGATAATGCATCTTTATTTCTTCAAAATGAGCTCTTTAGGGGTGCCAGAATATTTTACTCAGTTGAATATGGCTAACGCATTTTGATAATCTTGGTGGTATATTTGCTGCTGTTCCTGTTTCATTTCATAATTTTGATCTTACTTTGTCAACTTTGTTCTTTATTGTGTAAACAATTATTATATGAAATGAAATAAAATAAATTAGTCAATCAATCAAAACATATAAATTAAAGCATATCAATTGTAAAGAATAAACAAATAAATCAAAAGTATAAGTAAATGGACCATAATTAACGTTCTAGGAAATTAACAGCTGAACTTGGGTTGAGATAACCCCTATTAATGCCTTAAGAGGTAAATTCTAGTATCAATCAAATCATACATTTGTTCAACATTTAACTTAAGTTGTTAGTAACGAACGAAGAATAATTCAAAGACAACTTGAAATAATGTTATAATCGTTATTACTGCTAGATCGAATGATGATATGGTACTAAAGGAAATAAACGTGCTTAAAAGTACATTAGAAGCAGCAAGCAGCTCATCTTGTCGTAAAATAGACCTAGTTGATGTCGCCCAAATTATGTCTACAAGAACACAAATGATACAAATAAATGAAATACAAATGCAAATGCATGCACGTAATGCAAAACAATATGAAACAAGATTTAGAAGAGTAGAAAAATGCACGAGTGGCAGGAAATTTGCACTTCTGATTATTTTTTGTCTTTCTTCAAACTTTGAACTGAAGGGTGAGGTAACAACATGCAATTTCGTGAATGAAAAGGTCTGCCTGATTTACAGAAAAACAGTGTGTAAAGCAAGTTTGCAATCGTGGATAGGGATGGTTGTGAGAAAATACCGATAATTTTCATCACCTTTGATTCTATCCAAACAATAGCATAAGTGTAGTAGCCCGGAAAGTTGGAATACATCATCTTTTAAAGAATCGATTCATTCATAATTTTTAGTAGCAAATTTTCTGAAGAAAGAAAAATATATTGTTTTCTCTTCTTTTTTTGTTGCTGTTGTTTTAATTTGTTTCCTCTTTAAAAAAAAATTGTTTATGTGGTCTAATACTCAGTTGGAAAAAAGGGACGTGCACACGCATGCGCATTGGGTATGAATTAGGATGGGGGTAACAGCAATTTTCGCTCTACAGGGTATTTGGGGATGACTAGGGGGGCGTAATGTCTAGACTAGGTCTTGGGGCCCAAGCGGGATGAATTAATGACAATATCCAAAATCTAAAAGCGCAGGCACTTTTTGTTGGTTATTTCTTAAACTGTCAATGTCTACTTGTTGAATACCTCACCCGTCAGTTAAGGAAGATGCCGTATTCGTTATTAGTCTGCCGCAGATATGCCAAGCAAGAGATACAAAGAGAATGGGGAAAAGTAGATGCCCAGATGGTTTCAAAGGACTGTCAATCATTTAATCATGTAAAATGAACACCACATTAAAATCAAAGCCAATAAGTATCATTAATCATTCAATTAATCGAATATGATTCATACTTCATTAATAAAATTAAAAGAATCTCGGTTATTTTGAGGAATTTTGATAATTTGCCCTCAGATTAAGTACATATTATATTACTACAGATATGGGGCAAGTTTAAAATCTTACTGTAAACTGTATACGACTTTGTGAATGTATGTCGTTATTGAATTTTGTTTTGTTAAAAAGATACATTCCCAAGGAATTTTGATTCGGTGTATTATATTGTTTCAACCAATCATTATAACTTGGTCAAACCTGTTTATTTCCTTTTTAGCTCTACCACCATTAAACTAATTATAAAGAGATACAAAAAACGTGGGAAACGATGTTCACGTAAAACAGATGATGTAATACATTATGACCAGCAACGATTGACAAATAATGTTGATAACATTATTGAAAAATAGTCAAAAGATAAACAAGGGTGTAGAAACAGTTTTGGGGTTTTAGTAAAAATTAGCCAGTATGTCCATAGTAAAAAATGAATTAAGTAATATTTATGAATCACATAAACACATACAATTTTTTTTAAAATAAAAAATGACAGCTTATTGGACAACTGCAGATAATGACGATCATTCCAACACTAGCGAGGGAACGGAATGAAATTTTATCTAACACAGATTATACCACGCGCATACTTGGTGTATGGCGTTAATATGGAACCTAGTATTATTGGGAACCTCTTGACAAGAAGAAGGATGAATTCGTGAAATAGCAGGATAAAAATCAGTTATGAACGTCACTTTGAAATTAAGGTGACCTATACAATTTCGTAAGCATTGCTTAGAGGACGTTTCAAAATCCAGTACACATGTAAGTCGAGATGCACTTCCGATTAAAACGAATCTTTTGTTAAACAGGATTAATCAAATATCAATGAATTATAATCATTCCATTCATTCCATTCTTAAATAATTTATATTGTCCAAGTAAAATTTCAATCTTCCCACACATCCAAGAGTTTTCACACAAAAACAGACCATGACAAATCCTTAAGTTCACAAACATTACGTGTGAGTTGACAACTGTAAAAGCAATTTACACAAAAAAAATCAACAACAAAAAGGTCACAAATATTCAAACAACATGTGTATAATTTACCATGTTAATAACTACAGTACATTCTAAATGACGAGGGGAGGTGCAAAACGAAATGGAAGGGGATGAATGGGATGAAAGGGTAAAGACCAGTTTTTGGAAATGCCCCCCCCCCTCTCAAAAATGAAATAGAAGCTCTTATTACCAATCATGTGAAAGAATATGTTTTGACTAATACGTAATGATACAAATTTTGCAGAGAAACCGTCTACTAATTGATATTTTTGGTAAATTATTATATCTATTTGGACCTGATAGATATCGCTCACGTGTCGCGTAGTCCCATATACATCTTTCTGTGTACAGTGATTGTAACTTTACCAAGACTCTTCCAAATTTCTTATCATTTTGATGATTCCAGAACCTTGCAGTACACAGCAAAACGTGTATGCTAGATGATCAACCTTTTCTGAACAATTCCACAACGTTTCTTTTACAATGCAATCGCATGACTAGAACTGGTCTTTATCTTTAAGCGACATTTGCTACGGCGCTTCGGGGTCATGGCAGGATGCAACGTCCCCGAGAGCCAGTATAGAAACAGCTAGGACTTGCATATTAAAGCAGTCGATATATCTATATTATTGGATAAGTTGTTTGGCACAGGGCTGATCTGCCAACAGGTCCATGCTATGCCTTCAAGGACAGATTACGCAATTGAAAATACATTGCAGCAGTGTTAGCGATGTCGGTAAAATATTCTGCTTTAAATTTTAGGATTTGGGTAATGTACAGGGTTAGAATTGGGATGGAAGTTCGGGATTAATTGACTCTTCATGAATAACCGCGGTGTAATATAAATGTATGGATGTTTCTTTCCTGGGGACCCGGTGACGACTTATTCCATTAACCCGTCAATAATGAATGAATTACGATACTAGAACTCCAGTCTGTGTACATTACCTAGTGCTATGTCGGACAATCCTCGAGCAGGGTCTCAGGTCGTCAAGAACAATATTTGTTTAAAAGTATGCATATAAATTGTAATACGTCAGTAAATCGGTATATTGTTACCGGAGCATGTGTCGTACAACCAGGGGGTGGGTGTGGGTGTGTGTGAGAGTGGGTGCGGGTGAGGGTGAAGGGAGTGAGTGAGTGGTGCGCCTAAATTGTTTACATACCTTCTCTTCTGGCTAATCATCTCGTTTTGGAGTATAACAAGCTGGGGATCGTTTGCAGCATCACCTCCCAACTTTGAACCGATGGCGTTTCCTTCCATTCCGGCTGTTTCACGGATTTTATTCCAAATCTGTTTTTTCGAAACATATAAAACACGACCTGTAACTTGTGTTCCCATAATGTAACGCACGGAGAAATGCAATACCTTGTTTGTACATCCCTTTTCAAATAATGATCGTATTACAAAATGGGTCTTTGTATTGTTCGCCCATTTCGATAAAGGGTGGACATGACGGCTGATGAAATCGCCGAACGTGGATTTTTCGAAAATTTCTGCGATCCTTGAGATTAGCAAACCATAGTATAACCTGACAGACAACAGGCATGATATATCGTAAGTGCAACACTTTTATTAGTTTACTTTCCGCCGACGTATTCAATTGTTCTTGCGTATATAACTTGTTGGTTTCGCTTAGAAAAAAGCTTTGTAAAAGAACTTGGCAATTCATGATGATGATTAGTATTATCATTATTATTTAGTAGTAGTAGTGGTAGTAGAAGTAGGAGTAGTGTTTAGAGTAATAGGAGGAAGAGGTATATTACAAGAGTGTACATTTTTATAAAGTCATGTACTCATCAATATTAGTATACCTGTCTCGCCAGAAGAAATATTCCCAAATGGTGTTTTAACACATGTTGCTACTAAAGTACTTTGTAATATAAATGGTAACAATAAGCAATAGTCAATATTCCTGGATGGAGTTATTCAAATAATAACATTGGAATAGAAATGATGGAATCTTTGGAATTGACAGTACCCGTGTTACATGAAACTGATCAAATTTTGAGAGCATTTATTGAAGCGGCATGATGATGGGAGCAGTGCAACTGTTGACAGCAGTGATATGATCTTTAAAGTATTACATGTTATTGATATGATACATAATATAAGTAAATACAAAAATCGAAAATAGTTTTGAAAATCATGTACAAGAATTTGAAAGTCGGGAAATGATTGCAAAAGTAGAAATGTTAGCGATGGTAAAAAGGAAGATACAATTTCATTGCAACGTATACAATACAGTTTTCATAAGCTTGTTTGTACATATCACCAAAATGGCTTTGCGCGCTTAACAGAGATAGAGATGATGATGATGATCCACAGCATTTGTATGGCGCCATTTATCTGTTTCAAACATGCAAAGGCGCCCGCTCCTCTAAAAATCATGGACTACACATTTGCTTGAAAAGATGGGTTTTGAGGCATGACTTAAAGCTTTCTAGAGCTTGCCCATATAACGAAGGAAAAAAAGAAGAAAACAATTTGTAAGTTTTAGACAATATGATTCGATTATTCAATTCCTCTGCTTAGTATTTATATGGCTGGGATCGATAAAATGTTAACACGAAAATAAAAAGCAAGCATTTAAATACTAATCTATAGCATCCCACGGCACAAAAAATATCCTCACCCTATAAATGAAGTACTGCAGCATCTTTATATAGAAGAAGTATTTCCCTCTCTCATGAGCCTGATCAGTTGCAAAGGTCGTATTTCCGGGTCATAGGTATCAAAATAACAAAATAAAACGGGAGTATGAATATAAGCATGCTGATGACTGAATTAAGTATGATAATATAGGTTGCCATGAGAGAATATTCATGAATGAAGAGAAAGGTAAATGTGCAAAATGATAATTTGATGTTAATGAATGAAAATGAAAATGAAAGGTGCAATCACCTTGATAAAAAGGGATACGCCAGCACAGCTCATTTTCAGGCATACATAGAGTTTTTCTACCCGGTATATGAATATACATATATTATAAATATCATAACACATTTTTGGTGGAATATCTATTTTTTAAAAGGGGGGCACAGTTCTTCAGCAAAAGACTGCCGGAACTTAGCGTTGAGTTGATCCTTCGTAAGAGTGATGGCAGGAAAGAAACAAAACTCAGTGAAAAATTGAGAAAATTCTTACAACGAATGAGAACTTTTGTACTGTAACGTTGCATTGTGGCTATTGTGTGTCATATCTTACACACTATGTGGTGTGTTCTAAATTGATACTTTTTCCAATTTAAAAGTAGGACAGACATTTCTGCCTACCACTCACTGCTATTGGGACATAATTTATTTTCAAAATATCAACTTTAAAACAACATACAACAAACAAACGAACAAACGAACGAACAAAAAAAATCACTACTATCTCTTTTTATCCGGTTTTTATCAATTTAGATTTTTCTTAGATTTTGTTCTTGTTTCACCCATTCCGCTTCTTCCGAAGTACAAAATTCCCAAATTCCCATCTTATTCCTTAGCCTGGGCTCTCTTTACTGTGACCTCTCTGTCGCGTGACTGACTGTCGCAATCGCATTGCAGAGGGTCACTTTGCAAACTCACACGTGGTCGCACGTAGTACACGATCTAATTAAAAAAAAATACCAGAGCACCCTGTACACTACGAATGTACTATGTGTAATTGCGTGTGAGTTCGCTCACTGATTAAGGCCCTTGAAAAAAGGTGTTGTATTGCCATTTAGGTGGCAGAACTTGGGTCGGTCGGTCGTATATATTTTCTTTCTTTTTTTCGCCTAAAAACAGCGACCGTCACCCAAAAAACTCAAAACTGCGACCGTTACCCAAAAAACTCAAAACAGCGACCGTCACCCAAAAAACTCAAAATAGCGACCGTCACCCAAAAAACTCAAAACAGCGACCGTCATCCACATCTCGCTGGTTTCTAGATGGTGCAATGCATGGTATATGCACGTACGCGAGGCTGTGACTACTTATTTACCCTTGCAGGATTTCGAAACGAGGGCAAAAGACAAGTAAGGATTTGATTATTTTAGGCATTTAAATCACATTTAAACAAACAAAATACTTCTTTTCCCTTTTAAAAACAGTTTTTTTTTTTTAATTTTTAAAAGCCGACCTTAGATTTTAAGATTTCCGGGTCTGTCGCAAATGGCAATACAACATTTTTTTTAAATTTTGTTAACGCCTAACGGTGGTGCGGGTTAGTCACGCCACAGAGATGTCACGCTGAACTGTTCACCTTTACCCTGAGTATAAAGTACTTGGCGGTATGGGTGTATACGGTGTACTGGTCTCTCTCGCCTGCTTGTAAGATGCGAGCGGGAAGCTTCTGCTCTAGGTCGGTGTGGAGTTCGACCTGCATGGCGAGACGCTTGAGATGAGCGTTGTGTTGCATCGAGGCGATGTCGCCGACCGCCAAACCAATCTATGAAGGAAGAACGAGTACCAGTCATTATGTTGCGACCGTAAACAATAATGACATTCTTACCTTTTGAAAATAATTTGAATCGGGCCAGTGATTGAATATCGAAACAGATTGTATGTTTAACTTGGTAGACAACCCCCAAGCACGACAAATCCCCCCCCCCCCTAAAAAAAAATATAAAAAAATGGTCCGGATTCATCTAATTCATTTACTGACGACATTTTGTCATGTTTGTCTCATATCACTTGTTTTAAAAAGAAAAAGTAGGACTCAGACCTCGGACCAAATGTCATACATTTGCCACTAAAGGAGTTAGTAATGGTTGAATGTTTATTTTTACGGGGCAATCGAGAACAAAAATAATTTTGATTTGTCCGACAAAGTTCAACTGGGAAGTTGACTCTCCCTCCCCTTACCCCTTTTCGCTAACAACGTTAACGATGTAGAGGTGTCAATACCTACCAAGAGATTCATGAGCAGGATCGGCATAAGCAGTACAAGGCCGATGAGAAAGAAATAGGTGAGTTCTGGATAAGGCATGGTGATATTGTTGCCATCGTTGAGCGGGTCGACGAATGAGTTGATGAAGTCGAGTTCGCCCAGGAGAAGCGCGGTGGAAACGCGAAGGAGGGACATGGCGGGTGTGTTATGTGCGTGGTTGTCCTATATAATAAGGTAAGGTAAGGTGAGGTGTTTATCCATCATCATATCGCAGCCAATGGCTGAATTGCATGCATGATTTACAGATATTTGATTTTCCCAAATAAAAACACGATTTAGTAATTAGTGTAAGTGCATGAAATGAATAAGACATGGTAAATATAAGGATATGAATCCTTTTACTCTTGCTAAAGCTTAATAATGAATCGAAACCATTAAATTGTCGTTAACTATCTGAAAATGCTGCAGACAACCGATCGTAACAGATTTATAGCACAGAAGCAGTGGTGTAGATACGAAAAGGCACGGACACGAAGGCTAGAACCCCCCTGACAAAATCATGAAAATAAACAAAGAGAAAATGGAAACAAAAGAGTGTGAGAAGGGCAAAATTATGGAGAAATGATAAGATGATCTGACGCCCCCCCCCCAATCTTCCCACCCGCCCCAATGAGGCCAGTGTCCCTTAACCGCCTGACCCTCGTTATGCCAATGTCGAGAAGTGTTACTTGCCTCTCGTGGTAATAAGATGTGAAACGTGAGGCCGAACGCGACGATGAGGATTGAGAAGACAAGTAGAACTTGGACTAATGTACGAAGAATCTCTAGAAACATCACTACGTAGATCCCAAATATATCGAATCTATATAGTTTTAAGGAGAACAAAGTAGTAAAAATAATACCCTCGTGAGGGTTTGTTTAGATATGACATGGTTAACTGCAACCCCAAAAAACCCGCCGCATTAAAAAAAAAAAAATTAGATTATAAGCGTGTTTTTACTGAGCTCTGTGTTACAAGATACAAGAATGTAAGGCGTAGTATACATTACTTCATCATTTTGTTCTAATGCCATGTCATATAAGAACGAAGCTTAAAAGATACATTCTAGGCGTTTCAGGTGAACTTAATACGAGTTACAAATTACCACTACAACCTTTGTCGACTGAATTCGCTCTATGAACGCCTTCACCGAAAGGTGTGGCAATTGGAAATACGTTACTCCAGTGGTAGTGACGTCTGTAAAATACCCTGCCTTTAAGAGAAAAAGCTCCGACTTTTAGTGCTTATGCATGGAAAGAAAACTCGCACATATTCTGATACTTACCTTTGTAAATAAAGTAAAAAATTAAACCACGCGAGGAAAACTGCTATGGCGCCGCACTGCCATTGGAAATCCTTGTTCTCCCCCGCAAGGTAAGGGGCGACGAAGGCTAACGAGGTGGCGTACAACGTCCATTCTAGCAGATTGGTGAATTCATAGAAATATTTCCCTTTCTGGCAGAGGAAAGATGGTGATAACAAAATTAGAGGGTAGGTATTGAAACTTTGATTATTATTTCATTCATGTCTACAAGTTCATCTTAATTTTACCTAGTGCACACAATGCGTTATTTCATTACCGCCGATTACGTCACCTAATTTTAAGAGCATTAGATTTCATGTCACAGTAACTGGGGCAGAGAACAGGCCCTACGTAAATGATGACGGCGTCCAGAGTTTGATACAACGTTGTATAATTATGTACGCATTATTGTAACCCCTGTATATTTTGTTGATTTCTTCTTCTTCTTCTTTTGCTGTTTTCCTGTCGAAAATCTATTTTCGGACAAATCGCAAACCTTCTGCTTCAACATGTCCAAGGTATTGCGTCTGAGGCCAGAGATTGTTCCTGGACCTGTTCTATGAGTTTAGACATGTGCCCATGAAATTGTAACAATTTGTTCTTACTTCTTGTCATGAAGTGAATGTGACACCATCGTTTTGTTCTTGACAAATACACAAATCTTGATAAATAAAGTTTAAATCTTTTCTGAATCCTATTAATCAACCTTTATGACAGTTTAGGTGGATCAATACAGTTCTGAGAAGATCCATAACCTTCTTTTACCAAGGATGAATCATATCGTCACAATCATGTCATAACAAGAGATAAGAAAACATTATTCTAACTTTATGGGCGATGGTGTTTTTCCCCGAATATCTATGAATGATGGAAATGAAATAACGCATCGTGTGCACCAAGCACTAGATCCTGAAAAGCATAATTATCCGAAATGGAGCAATTGCAACAGCACTTTTTTTAAGCAGGTAGGTAGTCATCAATATTGGGAATAGGAATTGCACTACCTATTTTTAAGCTCAGGAATAACATAGGACTTCGTCACCATAAGCAAAATGAAATCAAAAACAATATAATACAACAATCACTAATTTACAACTTTATATCTCAACCACTGATATTATTATATGCTGTAAGATAGTGTAGTAGGTTACTCATGTGTTAACTATACTCCTTCTATATCTTTTTAATTTTAGACTATCAAAAGGTATGCACTGTCTACAAACAACACAATATTATATTAATTCTAGCAATCCAGAACCATGCATGTTAAACAAAATGATATCCAATGACCCACCTGTCTAGCAAAATAATTTATGATTAGGAATTTGGATCTTCAGATAATTATACATGTTCAATTAGTGTAAAGTTGAAAACATTTGTCTTATTGTGTTTCAACTCATTTTTTCAGTGTGTGTTTCCAAGAGAAAGAAAATAATTTCCAAACTTTAAACTCCTCGTAAGAATATATTGGGGTGACCTTATGACAACTATACTACCTTACATAGGAAAACACTCTCCGAAATACCCATCCCCTCACCACTACCATCACCACAGGCACTACCAACACAACGCCAAGCGGCTCTCTTCAAAGCTTAGCAGCTATATTTTGCATGCTCCATTCTATACGTTGATAGCATGATTAAATTTATAATTGTATACAGTCATGCAAAGTAGTTGCTATTCTTTATTTTAAATTTTCGTAATTTTCTAGTGATGATATTTAGATCAATACATGCGGTTTACTATACTATAACTACGTATTGGTAAGCCCAGATAATCTAGCATGTTTCGTGTCCTGACTTTAATAGACAATCGGTATACATACTCACCATGCAGCGGAAATTAACCCTCAAACTCTCATCGAAACAAGACAGTACATGCTATGGACAGCTCACCACGAGTGCGTGGGGTGCAATGGGCTAAACTCTAAAGCATGCCGAAGCGCCGTCAAATTGGCAGCCTTTTTTGTGGTTTGATATAGATAGGAAACTTACACCAGTTATACTTGCCTGTTGCAAGAGTTGGACGATTTCCTTCAGTATATTCATGGAGGCAAAGCCGCATATTACCCACACAGCTACAATGGTGGACATTGTGAACTGTCAAATCAACAAGAAATGTAACAATTTAGTTGTGAATGTTAAAAGGACAAAATGTCAATAGTTACTCGATGACTATTATGCACCTTCGTGTTATTATAACTTTATTATAACATTGTACTTTGTGTAAACGTAGTATGTCTTGTGCTTCCAACAAAACTGTTTGTCTTACCGTGGACTTTTCCCCAATTTGTGATCATAAGAATAATATTGAGTTCCGTGCCCCCGCCTTATTTTACCGTGGGTACTGACTTCCCTTCGTAACCGCGGTAAAATAAGGTGGAAGCAGGGAGCTCAATACTATTATTTTGATCACAAATTGGGAAAAAGTCAACGGTATTAAAGATAATCAGAGCAACTCTTCCTAGCGACCAATAACTTGTATGGAACCACGGTTTTTACAAAGTAAAAGCTGTTTATTCCATTACACATAACTTGAAAAAGTAGTGCAGTCCTCTATTTGAATGTGGTTCTCCTGATTCGACGTAACCCTCGTTTAGATTCCTACCCGAGGGAGGGTATATACTCACATCTGAGTAGGGTAACCGAAGGTATTCTTCAACACTGTCGCTTTGCACGAAGTCGGTTCTGTTATGGACCCGGAAGCTGTCGGGTACATCGGTCACACACACGAAGTAGGTTAGGAAGAAAACAAAGACCAGGTAGATCGTGATGTTGGTCACGTGACAGGCTCGTCCATAGGCATTCCTAGAAAACGCAACAAAAACATTTCCATTCCCTCGTATCATACAAATAATACACAGAAGTTAGGGCATTAGTAAGAATTACCAACACAAGGTCTAACACGCCCGAGGTACCGAGTGTGGGTAATTTTACTAATCTCCCAACAAACTGATGTGTATTATTTGTTTTCTAAAATGATCTTTTATTTGGTTTATAAAATTATGTTTTGTAACATGATTTTATTAATGACCGGTCATACGTATTTGCTAATGACCGGTCACTAGTCAAATTACGTGTGAGGCAAAATAAATGCCTGGTCATGTGTATGCCCTCGACCAATCATTTAATTAGGATCCGCTTCATCATCTTATAAACAATGAGACTTGGGATTGAAATTCTGAGCAATACCATGCTGACGGAAATAAATAGGGTAGACAGTTCAGAAAGAAAAGAAAAAACCAGGTAGATGTTGATGTTAGTCATGTGCCAGGCTCGTACATGGGCATTCCTAGAAATAACAAGAATATGATTTAAGCCAAAGGATGAAATGTTTTTCATATTTCTATCGATATTTTTGTCCTATGTTTTAGTTTGCTATGTTTTGTTTTGTGAGCTTTGTCTTTATTTTATTGACTTTTGTTTTAGTCTTTTAATTTTGACCTCCACAGTTCCATCTTATGATTATAGTAACAATATCTAGAGAAGACAAGTAAGTAAAAGAATAAGATTATACTTACCATTTCATTGCTAAGTAGTTAACACACACAGGGTGGGATAGTAAATTGATTCTATTGAATTTCACCATTGTCTGCAAAGCAAACACACATGACACATAATTATAATCGAAAATATTAATTAAAAGTTATATTACACGCAAAATGAAATTACGTAAGCCCAACACTAGATTTTACATCATAGGAATGGCAAATGCGTACTTATATATTCATGAAATGTGATGCATTTTATATGGTTTTGATATTTTTCTCTGTGATGCAGTAGCGGACAACTTTCCCATTCGTTCCAACTCACAAAATGACAAGAATTTCAATTTTTGAAAAATGTATGACTCAGGGCGCTCTGTTCTCTTCAGAGGACCTATATTAATATGCGATCCATGATATATTTCGAGTAGCGCCCCAAGGTAGTAAGCACTTAAGAGGCAATCAAAAAGTGATTAGGATTTTCTGAGTCTACGCCACAATCTGCAGACAAAATTGCCAATTTGAGATTTAATAATCTCATATTTCAGCCATTCATAATTCTTTTATAAGGGGTCCGATTTCTTCAGAACTTTCACTTCTCTGTTTGTTTCATTTTCTGTTTTCATACAAATCAACTTATTTCAAGGGTTGGATTGCCCTCTAGGATGTATGCTATAGCGATCGTTAAAACGGCATCTTCTAATGATCCTAAAACTGGTAGTTAACTTCAACTCCAGTTCAATGCACGTCTGAAGAAGTTGTCTGAAGAAGATTCATCAAAACTGCCACTGGTAAGAACTTTTTAAGATTGTAATAGATTGATTATTGATTGTTTCAACCATCCTTATGGACTTCTTCTAAGAGATTACATTACATCATTTTATTCCATATTTTTCTATTACTACAAACTATCCATAAAATTTATACTTACATTTAAGACAAGAAGAGGCACGAAACCTTCTTCACTGTTAAGGAACTTGAGTTGCTTGTCCTTTATACATCGAAGATAAGCAAAATCATAATTCCGCTAAAGAGAAAGAGAGAGAGAGACAGAGACCACCATTAATCAAGCGACATACGTGATAGTATCTAAGATAGATTAAACTCGTGTAAAGCGCAATGCTCAATTACAACTCGCAATACACCGTGTTCTGTATACATACATTTACTTTATTGATATTATATTATTGTAAACATTTTTTGTCGTTGATTTTTATTTTCATTACCAACAAAAATACCAAAAAGAGAATAAGAAAAATACAACTGGCAATCAAACCGATAGATCCCGTTTTGTTTTGATATTCCTAAACTTCAAATGCTTTGCTATTTTTATTGTTCATTGATATTTGCAAATTGATAACAAAATATTCGGGAAAATATTTTAAGAGTCAAATAATAACGAAATTCATAACAAAAACATATTTCGTTTACTTGGATTTAATAATCACCATCCCCACCAAAAAACACCTTATTAACAAAAACAAAGAAACATAAACACCAACAGTATAAGAAATGAAAGAGACCACCAAATAGTAAAGATTATAGAGCATTATAAGTATATGTATAATTTTGTCTAAGTAAATGCTAGCAAGACTCGGAGTTAATTTCAAAGTTGCATATAGTTGCAATTACAATTATTTAAACCTGCAATATACATACATTGTATAGGAATAATATCGGAGAGCGATATTTGAAGAAAGATACCTTGCACAGATCCCTAAGCGATTCCATGACATTTGCTCCGGCGACAATTGCTCCGCTGTAAATTTCATACACTAATCGAATGGCTAACTTCAACCCTGGATTCAACACTATACCCTACCCTAAACCTAACCCTAAACCTAACATAAAACCCGATTGAAACCCTAACCCTAACCCTACATCTTAGACGAAATAAAGCCCGGAGCAATTGTCGCAGGAGCAAATGTCGTGTCACCCAGGCGCGGATCCAGGATTTCTTAGGGGAGGGGGCCCAACTTTTTTTTTTTTTTTGCTCCCGAAAATTTGAAAATCGCGCCGGCCGAAAAGTCGCTCAGTGGGGGGGGGGGGGGGGGGGGGGGGGGGGTACAGAGCACAATTTTTTTTTTTTTCTTTTTTTCTTTTTGCTCCCGAAAATTTGAAAAAACGCGCCGGCCAAAAAAATTTTGGATCCTCAAAAAAAAAATTCAATTTGCACCCCCCCCCCTTGAGCGCCAACCCCCAAAAAAGGTAAAAATCACGTGATTTTACATGATTTTTTTCTCAAGGGGGGGGGGGGGGGCCCGGGCCCCCCGGGCCCCCCCCCCCCCCTGGATCCGCCACTGGTGTCACCCCCTATTGCATAGAGAGTAAACCATATTTTAATTTGGTCCCCTTTTGAGAAGAGTGAAGGCATCGATTTAGGAACTATAGCAGAGGTTTCATGGTCTAGTAGATATTTCACAACATTGGGGACCACATGGTTTGCGGTTTGAGTCCCACCGGGGCACTTTGGCAAGACATCAATCTACATTTGCCACTTTCTACCAAGGTGTTAAATGGGTACCCGGTAGGATGCGAACGTAAATGTGGATTGGCATGTGTGCGCATATAAAATGGCGGGTGCTCTAACATGTGCGGATTAGCAATTGAATCAAATGACCGGGGTAGTAATACTTACAATGTAAAGTACTTTGAAATGTAATATATAGCGCTATACAAATGTGACCATTATTGTTATAATTATCATTATTATTATTATTAATATTATTATCATTATACCGAAGAAAGCTTCCAATTGATGCTTTTATATCCATTTCTAGGGACGTATCTCACAAGAATAATGCATGTATATGAACATGAGCAGGGGAAAATCCTCCACGTAATAGTTTTGATAGACTGATACACCAGTCACAGGTAAATAGCATAGGAAAACGAAAATAGAGCTTAATGAAGATATTTTATCATATGATTTGATAAAGAATAAATACGACACAGAGATCGAACAGCGTATACTATTTGCTGTAGGAGTATAACATTTCACGGCACTCAGATTCGAAAAAGATAACAAAGAGATGGTTAGTGCTAAGCATCATAGAATAGTTTTGATTTGAGAAAACAGGAACTCGAGAAAAATATATCCGAATACCAATCTTTTGTACAAAGACAAATTAGAGAGAATAATCGAATGCCAAAACAATCAAATACCAAAGAAGAGTGGGAATAGATTACCAACTCAAATAACAATACTTAATCTATTCAATACATTAGAATCGACATATTAAGTGTCTGAGAGAAGCAGAAATAAATAGGATATGATGGCAAAGATTAGCAGCAATAGTCTTAGAATTAAGTTAGAATTCTACAGCTTTAGTTGGGATATGAATATACAAGAATCAAGAAGATGTGATTAAGTACACAAAGAGAAATTTAGATTTAATACCGGCTATTCGGAGGTATCATTACCAAGTACGGTGTGCATTTCCGTGGGAGAAAAAAATGAAAAAATTATATAAAAAATCACTTGATCACATTACGTTGATGAGTATTTTTGTTTGAGTTTAATTTCAGTCAAATTTCAGACAATATAAGAGAAGGAAGAGGCTCCCGATATAAACAGGATGTAAATGATTTGAAAATAAGGTTAAAGTACTTTTTTCAAAGAAATTCCCGAAATAATTTTGTTTTCATAACGATTCTTTTGTTTTTTATTGAAGTGTGTTTGTAACTTATCTTCAAAAACAAGACATGATATTTATAATGGAGTTGAACAGTAAATAATATACATACTGTTACGATATATACATGTACATGCATCCACTCTGTAATAATAAGTCAAATAAATATATACGATTCCAGAAGCCAGTAAGATTTCATTCCTCCAGTAGATTCTTCTTCGAAGAGCCGTTTCATGAATCTCCATTTAAATTTCACTTTGTCGGACAGTATAAACACAGCGTTTCACTGACTGACAAAGTTCTTTAACTTTTATCAAATGCCCTCGGTAGTCATTGTCTAAACTGTTTGTGAGGTTACTATTCGGGGATAATGTGAGATTAATAAGTCACTTCTTTTCAATTTCTCTTTAGCAATCTAATCCGAGGGCGAGTCAAAGTGCAACTTACCCGACTTCTTGGATCTTCCTCGTCAGCTTTCTTCTCGGTTTGACATCTTTCTAAAACAGTCTAGCATCAAAACAAAAGATCAAAAGTATTTATTGCTATCATTTTATATGCATGACTCGGTAGCGGGAAATGGTAAATGCAGGCTTTCAATGACTTGGAATCGTAATACCAGGGGCAGTTATTGTAGAAGAGGTAATCAGTTGAGCCAGTTTGTAAAGATATGTTTACATAATTGTAGGATGAATGAGGTGTTGCAATTGCCAAAATATTCGGCGTTTTCCCATAAAATAATATCATGCCCTCCAGAGGCAGAGCAAAACAGAGCAGGATATGCTCAGTCCTGAATCCATCCTCCTAATAATTAAAAATAGGCATCTATATAATATTGTATGACTTATATTAGAACATGTTGGTTGGTTGGTTGGTTGGTTGGTTTTATTTTCCGTATAAAAATTCAAATTCTATTCAGAGCCATTATCAAAATGGCTCTGTCAATTGAAAAGCTTTATACATGCATTTGATATATTTACTGGAATTCCAACGTGTTTTCTTATTAAGTAAAGGATTATATTTTCTTTTGTCACGTTTTACGTGATGATCATGGACACTTCTTATCTGAATATTTTTTCATTTGTAATTATGTACTTCATCTTAATTTTGATTGGAATGACATATCATGGTAACATCAGTCGTCGATGGTTTCTTAATTTGCGCAGATTAAACTCACATAAGCCACTTCTGGTAACTGCTCGATGAGGCCGAGCATGTGAGGGGCCTTCCTCTCTCCACAGTCATCCATTGCTTCGTGCCACCTACGTGAAAACAGTAAACAATGGTAACGGAGATGTTGTGGACAAAGTAGATAAAGGGATGCACATGAGGACAAATAGATGTGAAAATTAAGATCAAGATATTAAATTGAAGTTATTAAATCATAAAAAGGAATAAAGGTATGTAGTGGACATATGCATTAGGCATATAAATGATGGGAACGTAGATATGAAAAAGTGCTACCCCTTTGAAGCGATGTTGAACAGATGCCCTTTCTGACCTAGCGTACTATTTATTGCACAGCGCCACCTTAGGTTCGAATTGCCAACAGTACGTGACCCAACACCTAAATTCCCACTTCGCAGACAGAAGACTATGGGAGGCTGTTGGTGCCATTATTATGTACAACTATACAACTATACGCCTATCGAAACAGAATGAGAAATTACAAGCACCTCAATTTACCTTTCATTCATGACGAAGGCCATTGCGACATCTTTGTTTCTGCATTCTATAGCCACCTCCATACAGCTCTGGTCTGAATTACTACGTAATAATGCGGCTTGGCTGTCGAGTAGGAATGTGACTACGGCGGCCTGACCGGCCCGCGCCGCCAGGTGTAAGGCAGTGTTCTGAGGGGGCAACATCAATATCCGAAACGTATTTGAGGATAATTGAACATTTATAATATCGATATTATTACTGATAAAAACCAAGCAGAATATTGTCGTAATAGACCAGAAGATGAGAATTTAACGCGATAGGGAAAAGGATGGATTTGAAGAGAGAAATTAAATGGATAATCATTAAAGTGACTTGGTAACATTGTTGAAGGTTGATGAAAAAATTGCTTAATTTTTATATTAAATGTTACTTACTATATTCCTTCTACTGTACTAATCCTTTGACATGCAAAAAATCCTGAAAAAATTCTCAAACCACGAAGATATCTATGGTTTTCTTTGAAGGAGTCGAGGTATGACACCCTCTAACCATATTGAACAGTTAATTCTCCCAACCATATTTGAATTTTCCCAACCATTTTTCCATGAAAAAAGACATAAAACAGGCTATAAAAAATCTGTCAACCCTTAAATGTCCGTTTTCACTCAAATTTTCAGATTATCTTTAATTGTACATCTAGCATTGAAGTCACTACCTTAGCACCACTGTCTCTCATTTGAACAATGTTACCGAGTCCCTTTAAAGAGAATTTAGGGTTAAGATAAAGATGTTGATAAAGATGATTACATTATTAATGTTGATAACGGTGACGATAACAATGGTATAGTGATGATGGTTACTATCAAAATTATTATAATGATGAAGATGTTGACATAACGATGCTTTTGAGGTGATGTTGCTGATGATGAAGATGATTGCAGAGAAGGACAAAATTTAGAAAAGGAGGAGAACAAGGGATTATAGGTGCGAAACTTAAGATGAGGGGATAATAATGAATAGGATGAGAAGGAGGAGGAAGGGGAGAGGTGAAATAGATGAATGATATGATTACCCCTTCATCATCTGCTTGGTTCATAAGATGAGGATGTGTAGCTAATAAACCTTTCATCGTATTAATGTAGCCCTCTATGGCAGCTAAGTGCAGAGGCGTTCTACCTTCATGATCCCTGAGGAAAAGAAATTAATCAATTATTTTTTCATACCATATTTTGTGTATCTAATATTGTGTGCAAGAAGTGAACACATAACTGTAGAAAAACCTAGATCAAAGCAAATTATTCATTCCATTTCTATTTTTTAAGTATGTCATTACTGTATTCATTATTGTTGTTTGGTTATTTATATCATTGTATTATTGTTTTTTGATTATCATGGGTTACCGATTCATTTTTTTCATTCATTAATATCTTGAAAGGTTAAGATTAGAAGCTTTGATACTAGTGGATTTCTGCAACCATAATTTTTCGGATATCAAAAACGGATGAATAATCACGAGTTCAAAAATTGTACTGACTTGAAGTGCACCAATAATATCCTAAACACTTAAAATCTGTATAAATTAAAAATTAATTAACACGAGTGCTTAATTGCTCATACTAGTTTGGGATTTGGTTAATTTAAAGCTTCGATCCGACAAAAATATTTATACAAACCTTGTACTGCTAACAAATAAAAATTAGAATGAATAAAATATCCCTTTCAGATAATTTGTAAGCTCTCACCTATGTAATAAAGCTCCTTTGCTGAGTAAGAGCTGTACCAGTTTAACATGACCGCTCCAAGAGGCGATGTGGAGGGCCGTCCTGCCTGCCCCATCACTTTCATTCAAGATATGGGGTCCTATTGCACTGTCCAAGAGTCGTTTACACGAATTAAGACGACCATACCTAAAATGGAAGCCATTTTTAAATTAAAGGAAAATAATTAATCAATATTTGGTAGTACTGACATAATTAATGTGCGTATTGGTGGTAGAATTGCAATTATAAAGACATTCTACATCTATGAATACCTAATATGGTGTTTATGGATTAATAAGAATCATAAACCTTCATAAACGTTTTTTTTTTAAATCCCACGGATATGGACAGTCGGGCCAACGTAATATAATTGGCTATGACATTTCACAAGGAAATAAAAATGCTCGAAGGAGGTGGACCTCACTATACAAAACAGCTATATCTTCACATTTTTAATATAATAACAATACATGACAATTATTTATTCATCGCGTGATAATGAGCTTTAAAAAAATTACTTATGAGTTTTCTACATCTCTAATAAGGCTATTTATTAGTAGCCTATACATGCAGGAAGAAAAGAAAAATAATCACATCTTCCTGATGAAATGTTGTACTGATTTCATTCAAAAGCCTAAGTTGGGTTTCAAAACTAAAACATGCAAGTCCAATGTTTTCCTTATTCTTTTAATTAATTTAAGGTAAATATTTCCATCTAAAATGTATTTAATTTAGTTGGCATCGAAACAAATGAATGAGAGTACATCATTTCCAACGGTTTCTAAATGAAAGGTTTGTCCAAAACAAAATTGCAATCGCATACGTTCTCCCCCTCCCCTACCCCCCTCCTTGAAGTCCTCACGTAAGTTGTTCTGTTTATTGTAATGCGATTCTTTGTGTCCAGCCAATCATACTTTGGTTATCTTATCATTTATGTAGTTTAAATGACGCACACAAATCAAGATTTATATATTTGAATTTGAAATTTAAAAAAATTGTGCAAAGTGCTGGTATAGGGTTTCAAACAACACTGAGTCGCTTAATCGTTTACATTTATATTTCTTTCATGCATGGATTGGTTACTTGCAACTTGAAAATCGCAGGGTACTACTGATTTATTTCCATTTTGATATTGGGGCTTTCATTCGTTAGACATGCAAAACATGGGAATAATTCAAATTGAAACAGAGGAAGGGCGCATTCACACACAATAAACTATTATTTTGCATTTTTTTTAACTCTCTAGTAGCAAACTGGCTTCTCCACCGAATTCTTTATCTAATATCATAGCAAATGGCTTAACCCATATTTCGCAAATTTGCCTCTCGAAATCGTGTAACATAGCGAATAATAACCTGTATAGAATTCACAGGGGCCTGGCCTACATTTTTAATTAAATTGATACTTTCACGGTTTAGCTTCTAATGCTTCCTGCGCTTCAATGGCCATTCAATATTTCTTTTGAATCAAACGTTAAATACAGGTGGTAATCTTCAAGACTTATTACAACGATTACGTTAGCAAACTTAAAACTGAATCACGCTCACGCTGACTTAAAACCTTCCGCATTTCTGAAATGGAAAGTCTTCCCTGACATTAAGTTGATTTTAATAGAAAGCAGAAAAATGAGAGGGGGAAAATAGCGAAATTTTAAGCAAAATCCGATTAGAAATTAGATCAGATTAGAAATAGTTTTTAGAAAGATTAGAAATAGGATTTGTTAATGTTTTCATCAGTGAAACATAAATTGGCAACTCTGTGATGTATCCTGGTAGCTCCTTTCCAATTTGCTCTGTACAGAAAATGGCATAAACTTTCATTTTTTTTTTAGTTATTCATGACGGAATAGATTTGTTTCATACAGGAGTGGTAAAAAACATATTCTGCGATAGTCTTTTTAGGGTGAATGTCTGATTGAACATTTAAGTTTTGTAGGACAGGGCGAATAGAAGAAGAACTCGCAAGATACGTCACAGAGTTGACAATGTGTTTTTAATGATTGCACTTTCTAAAATGTATAATTTTCTTATTTTGAATCTGTTTTTGCTTAAAATGTCACTGACCTGTTTCTCTCATTTTTCTGCTTCTATTACAACCGACTTAATATCAGGGTGGACTTCCCCTTTTATGCTCTCATAATGGAGAAACAAACCTTCCCATATCTACCTGCCTGACGTCACTACACTAATCAGCCAATAGCAAACCGGGCTCCTTGTCACATGCATGCCATGGTGTCAGGTGACAGCCAATGAAATTAATCACATGTTATTTTGATGTAGCACTGTCAATGGCGTTGCGGGTTGACAACTTCTCTCTACGCTGAGTGCAGGCAGTTTGGGGAATGGGAGGGAGGGGGGATTTCCGAAACAGAGGCGTACTCATTTCCCTTTTAGCTATTGGAAGGGGATGTCTACCCTGATATTAAGTTAGTTTTTATAAAAACATGCAAATAAGAAATAGAGATCAGTGAAAGTTTGAGAAAGATCCGATGATTATGTACAAGGTGTGGGTTTAAAAAAAAAAAATTGTAATTTAATCAAACGCAGTTTAGCAACTACGTGATGCCACTTTGTAAATTTCAAATATTTCCTTTTTTGGTTGATGATGAAGGTTCGTTCTGATTGGTTGAATTTGTTTATCAAGCCTCTGTTGCGGTAACCTATACGCTTTAATAGTTCATGCACTTGAAATCGAAAGGCATGGGGCGGGGGGCGGGGGGGGAGGGGGGGGCTGTTAGACTTCGGAAGTAAGGAAAGGATAGGTGTGCCTTACGTCATGCAATACCTGGCTGCGAAATGAAGCGGCGATTGCTTCTCCTTGTTCTTCAGATTAACCGTGGCACCCAAGTCGATGAGGCCCTGTACGGATTTGATGTTACCCTGCTGGGTGGCGTAGTGCATCGGTGTGCAGCCCGAACAGTCCCGCTGGTTGAGCAGCTCCAATGCGCCTTCCTTCTGCTTAGAGAGTTGGCGAAACAAGAAAGGACAAAATTGGATTTATACAAAAGAGAACACTCCACTCTGATCCACCACGTGCTGGGCTGTTTCACAACAGGGTGTGTTCACAAAGACTAAGATCGACTTTAAGTTGGACTTAACTATGACAGGTCGTTCATGCCAGTGTTTGTTCTCACCATTATGATATTTAGATTATATTTTTTCCTTCAATAATGAACGATGAGGAAATTGAAAAGAAAAGAGAAAAGGAAAAAGGATAAATTGGAAACAGGACTAGAACAAAAACAGTAAGACCCCTTAGCACATCCTTTCCCTGATCAGAAGCCTTGATTCGATTAGCATAACATTTTCCAAGTGATGCCAACTCCCCCTCACGGATGAACTTCCGCTACGCCGCTGTTTTAACTATACTGTTTGCATCAAGCAAAGCTTTAACTTGTACTTTACGTTGAAGTGAATGACCAGGAATACATGCAAATGTCTAAATTGCTAGCAGTAGAGTAGGAAGTTAATCGGCCATGTGATAAGACGTGTCATCGTCCGAGTTGATATAATACGTGTAATGTACCATTATGTATGTCCCTGTGACGTCATAATCGTAAATGACCGGGCAAAGGGATGTTTAGGGTATGATATTGATGATGATGGTGATGATGATGCAAGGAAAGGGAGATTGGAGATGGGTGAGGATGTTGAAGATGAGCAACAGGGAAGATGGTGGAATAAGAGGGGCCGGAAAGAATCAAAAGAAGGAGAAGAAGAAGAAGAAGATGAAGGAGAAGAAAAAGAGGACGAGGAAGAAAAGGAACAAGAAAAGGAGAAGTAGAAGGGGGTGGGGTGGGAACGAGTTAGATGAGGTGGTGGAAGTGAAGGATATTACCATTGCCAGACAGAGACCGTAACTGATTTCGTTTCTTCTTATCTCTATATAATATTTTCCTTTTCACCCCTCTCACCCCCCCCCCCCCCCCCCACCCCCCTCCCCCCTCACCCCCCCCCCCCCTCTCTCTCTCTCTCTCTCTCTCTCTCTCTCTCACTCTTTCTCTCTTTACCTTTAAATATCTAGTAATTCCCCCTTCTCCCCTATTTCTCTCTCTCTCTCTCTCTCTCTCTCTCTCTCTCTCTCTCTCTCTCTATCCATCCATCTATCTATCTATCTCCCCTGTGGGATTGTCGATAGGCCTAACAAGGGGTTAATTTGTGCCATCAGACCCCCAAAGCGAAAGACATTTCCTGATGAGGAGAAAATACTATGATTCAGATCACCTTAAAGTGAGGTTAGCATTTGTCTCTTTGGTATGCTGCATGTATTGCCACTGCCCTTGACTGTGGGTGGCTATACATAATATGTTGGGTTTCTTTCTTTCTTTTTTTTTTTTTTTTTTCTCTCTCTCTCTCTATTTCTTTCTACATCTCCCTCCCTCTCTGTCTCCCTCCCTTGCCTTTCTTTCTTTTCTGTTGAGTAGACAACTCATGTACTTATTTCGGAAATGTTGATATTGTTTATGCTTCACCTGATATACAAACACGTCACAGATTATTCCTGTATAACTTTTCCACAGGCAAATTTTCCGTTGGCAGTCAGAAATAACCACTAACACTAACAGGCACATTCTTCGAATGCAGGGATAACGCAGAGTGAATTGAAGAGCCCTCATCTGTCAGTTCAAGGCAGAGTGAACGAAAGGCTTGGGGACAGTCAACCTGCTGTATCATATATTTTCTGAAAATAATACAGTATCTCAATTATCTTTAAAAGTCTATTAATGATTGGTCTTATAAAATACCTTCCAAATGGCAAACAATTTTGAAAGAAATATATCCGCAGCACACACACACACACACACACACACACACACACACATATATATATATATATACATATATATATATCTATATATATATCATCACCAGAAAGCTAACTTTCCCCATACACACTGCCTTGCATTGAGAGCTCTATATTCCCTGTGCATTATTCTTTGTTTTAGAAGCCCCTTACTTTTTCTTTCATTTATTCCTTTTTATTTATCAATTTGGTCTGGCTCTGAACGTGGTGCGAACAAGGTCAAGGCAGGCGAAGAAGGGCATTATCCTATTAAGGCCCTAAAAGGTTTGTTCGACATCTAAACGTATTGTGACGTGTGAGGGGGTTCGGCGATAGGATTGTGCTGGATTTGGTAATATAGGATTGATTTCTACCTGCTTGTCGGTATTAGGATCGATGGCGTAGCCACAGGGGCAGGAGGGTAGCGCCCCCATCTTTTTTTTAAACAAGGAGCGAGAATGAAATGAAACAAAGGGAAGTGAAAATAGGAAGGACGAGAAAAGATTAAAGATCAGGGCGTCTCTCCGCAGAAGAGCCTTGTTGGATGCCTGGCATATTCATATTTCATTCCCATGTAAGAACCCCCCCCCCCCCTCCATGCCAGTAGTGCCACTCTCAACCCCTCAATGAATATAGACAAACATTGCACCATTGATTAAGTTATCCAATAAACGGGTTGGGTGGCATGGTTAGCAAAATGAACCATGGCACGATATGCATCTTTAACGTGAAGGGCCGGGCGGAGTTTACCATAAATTTCCCATTAAAAAGAGTTGATTAACATCTCCAAGAGGAAGTTTCTGTGCTGGAAAGAACTCACATTGCTGATTTACAACAACAGTTATTGCATATTAAAACTAATTTACAATCGACAAAAAAATGAAAAACTGACATCGCCTGCTATAGGCAATGCGACAACATCCACCGCTTCCCCTTCACCTTCCCCTTGGCCAATTGTGTTTTCTTTGTATTACTAAGATTTGAGCAACAATGTAGTCTTTTAATTTTGTAATTTTTAATCGTATCTTTATTTCGGAAAAAAAATACATTTTCACCTGAAACTCTCTAATTTCTTGTTTTACTTAGTCACTCAGTTCGCTCGAAATATTAATAAATTGGAATGTTGATATTTGGGCAATAAAATTCACTTCCGCACCCCTCCCGAGTGCCGAAAAATGAATGTGTGCCCTTACACCTACGAAAACACCCTTAAAGACAATGTGGATGTATTCTCTGTATACACTCACCTTGAAGAATTCCCTTCCGAAGAAATCGAGATTGCCCCCGTGTAGGAGCGCCAGATGTAGGACGTTTCGCTTGTCACAATCCGTCTGTGTAAAGTCTGCTCCGCGTTGAAGCAGCGAACGAACGGCGCGCCAGGCACCGCGGGCGGTGGCCAGAAGCAGGGGCGTGCGGCACTGACGGTCTTTTGCATCGTAGTCACTTCCCTTTGGATGTGAAGGTGGAAGTAAAAACAATTTAAAATTATAAAAAAATCACTCGTTTACTAATAATGATCACAATGTGTGATAATATGATTTGAATTGATTCGATGTTCAATTTTGGTTCCATTTACACGTACATCATCACAGGTAAATGAATTTTTAACATCGTTTATAAACATGTGTGGTCACATAAAATCATATCTTTAAAAAGGGTCTTCATATACACAGTTTGAGTTGACGTCGTCATCATGAGTACAATTCTCATAAAATAAGATATGTAAACAATTCATGGTAAAAAGCGTAAGGCCAACGAAAAAAAGAAAGAAAGATAATTAATTGTGACGAAAAACAAACTCATTCCTAAAAAAGGAAATAAACATAAAGAAGGAAGTGGTGTTTAAAATGTTAAAATACTTTAGTTTTATGTTGAATTCTTTAAACTATATTCCTTACTATTTAAAAATTAAGAACAAGTAATGTAAAAAGTTAAATGGCGTAACATCATCTTCGTGTAATTGAAATTGCGAATGTTTCAGTTATTTGCCTGTATCAATTACAGGCCTTTCATTGTATTAGTTAGACGTCCTTCATTGTATGTGTCAATTAGATGTCTTTCATTGTATGTATCAATTAGATGTCTTTCATTGTATATAACGGTTATTTACTCTCATTGTATGTATCAATTAGTGGCCTCTCATTGTATGTATGAGTGAGATGCCTTTCGTCGTATGTATCAGTTAGATTTCGTCCTGTGTATAAGTTATGTCTTGTGTACAAGCTCTATTTTTGATATGCCTTATATGCCTTATACATAAATAAAGGCATACATATTATCGTAATGTAAATTGTATCCTAATACTACGAAAATAGACGTTTCAGCAACCACAAAATTTGTAGCGAAATCAACAGTAGATGTGGACCTACTATAATATTATTTCCTGAATTGATGTGTCACCGATATAGTGTTTTGTATGTAGACAAACTGCTATTCACATTCTGTCTCCAGTTTTACAACCCATCCCCGCCTTCATCTCCCCTTCCAGTGGCAGATCAAGATTTCTGTTCGGGGAGGGGGAGGCACGTAATGAAATTCTGTGATAACCGACAAAAAAAAGGGGGGGTGGGGTCATCATGTTTTGGGTGTGCTTCTCTTCCTCCTCTTCCCTATCGTTTATTGGTTTGTTCGTTCTAGTTTGTTAGTTTTTTAAAATATTTTTGTAATGGAGGGGCACGTACCCCTGTTGCCCTCCCTCTAATCCACCACAACTTGTGCTTCTTTCCCCACCTCTCCCTCCTGCCTCCTGCCTCCTGCCTCCTCCTACCTCCTTCCTCCCTCCTCCCTCCTCCCTCCTCCTTCCTCCCTCCTCCTTCCTCCCTCCTCCTTCCTTCCTCCTCCTTCCTCCCTCCTCCTTCCTTCCTCCTCCTTCCTTCCTCCTCCTTCCTCCCTCCTCCCTCCTCCTTCCTCCCTCCTCCTTCCTCCCTCCTCCCTCCTCCTTCCTCCCTCCTCCCTCCTCCCTCCTCCTTCCTCCCTCCTCCTTCCTCCTTCCTCCCTCCTCCTTCCTCCCTCCTCCTTCCTCCCTCCTCCTTCCTCCTTCCTCCTTCCTCCCTCCTCCCTCCTCCTTCCTCCCTCCTCTCTTCTCCCTCCTCCTTCCTTCCTCCTCCTTCCTCCCTCCTCCCTCCTCCCCTCCCTCCTCCCTCCTCCCTCCTCCTTCCTCCTTCCTCCTTCCTCCCTCCTCCTTCCTCCCTCCTCCCTCCTCCCTCCTCCTTCCTCCTTCCTCCCTCCTCCCTCCTCCTTCCTCCCTCCTCCTTCCTCCCTCCTCCTTCCTCCTTCCTCCTTCCTCCCTCCTCCCTCCTCCTTCCTCCCTCCTCCCTCCTCCCTCCTCCTTCCTCCCTCCTCCCTCCTCCCTCCTCCTTCCTTCCTCCTCCTTCCTCCCTCCTCCCTCCTCCCCCTCCCTCCTCCCTCCTCCTTCCTCCTTCCTCCCTCCTCCTTCCTCCCTCCTGCCTCCTCCCTTCTCCCTGCATTAAGTAATCACCGGAAGAACTTGACCCCGAAGTTCGCTTTAATGGCGGTAAACAACCGTCAACCTACACCTATGCCGTCGCGTTCCTTCCCGGTTTGTATTAGCCTGTCCCCGTCCAGGTGTGCATACAGTGGATCCGGTATCAGAGGGCAGCTATTTCTCCTAAAAAGCACGCAACGCAAACCCTTCCCCCTCTCACCTACATATCAAATCAGATAGAGCGGCCCAGGCGGGTTGCAGTGAAAAAAGACTGGTGTACCAACTCGATTTAATGCACTTAGCTACGTCAGTTTTGGGAAAGAGATTCTGAACTAATGCCACATTTTGATTGTCAATACCCGATGCTATCAAAGCAAAACGATATTTATGGTAATCAACAAGGATAAGAAAAGTTTTATCTATCACTGTGTTCTAGAGAGCGATGTTGAAATATGTCATGTGTACATTTTGTATTATAATATTCAGCTTTTAGAGGGATGGGTAGAATTCAACGTGTTTTTTTACATTGTGATAAGATGATAAGATTATCAGTATTAACAGTATCAGCCTACTCGACGTTGTGCCACTTTAAGTCCTAAAGGATCTAAAGTAGATATAGATTAAATTCTAACAGTTTTTAAAAGGGTATGTGGGTGTATGTGGGTGTATGGATGCAGGTGTATATGTCAAACGAAGGCGGAAAGAGAAAGAGTGGTTAAAATGATGAGATGTGGTGGGAGGGAGACTGACTGTCGTCGCTATGTCACGAAATTGTGACACAGACTGATGTCAAATCGATGACAATATCAACCATAATCCACCGCCGAGATGAATCCCCACTAGATGGCGCCTTTGTGGACAGAGTGAACGCCCACATAAAACTTCTGGCCAATGAGCGTGGATGGGCGATTATTGACAACGATGAGATCCGCCCCAATGTTCATCTCTCTATAGATGGCGTTCATTTGAATAGAAACGGGGTCACTATGTTTGCGCAGAATATAATACGACATCTTCGGCCAGATACTTATCGCAGTCCACAGCATTCTTTTCAGAATCGTCAAACAACCAATCACAGGTGGAAACCGAGAGGAGCAGTGTTTCCACGCGACTGGATGGACGACTTGGAGACTCGGAGAGGATACCCCTACACGGATCAATACTATTAACTACGAATACTGCAGATGAAAATGATGCATACTATAGTCTGGAAAACGGATATATCAAGCCTTTTAGTGGAAATGGTCTAAAAATTTGCCATGTAAATATCAATTCGTTACCAGCCAAGATAGATGATCTAAAATATACTCTAAAATATAATCCATTCGATATTATAGCTATAACAGAAACTCACTGTGATGAGACCATACCAGACTCCGAACTATTAATAGAGGACTACAACATTATTCGTAAAGACAGAACGAGACACGGTGGAGGTGTAGCTCTTTATATACGAAGAGACATTAACTATACACGGCTGGACTATGTAAATGAACTGGAAGCCATATGTGTAAAGGTCAAAGTATCTCGTAACGAAACTCTTCTAATTTGTGTATTATATAGACCACCAAATGTTCCAGTAGAGTATTTCGACCAAATCTCTTGTATGATGGAAAGGGCGATTAGCGACGATGTAGAAATGATTTTACTGGGAGACTTTAATTGTGATTTATGTCAGGATAGGTTAAATTCAGATGCAAAACATTTGTCATCTTTGATGACTGGTTTCTTATGCACACAATTAGTTAATGTTCCTACCCGAGTCACTATGTCATCAAAATCGATAATCGATCATATTTATTCTACCAACCCAGACAAACATATTGTCACTGGTGTATATAAAACCTTCTTTAGCGATCATTTCTTAACTTTTACAATTTATGGTGAGAGTTGCCACAAACCCTTGGAAAACTTAATAAGCTGGCGGGATTTCTCCAAATTTGATTATGAAGGATTTGTAGTTTCAATGACACAAAAGCCTTTCAACGACATATTTCAAATTACAGATGTCAATGAAGCGTGGGAGAAGTGGTATAACCTAACAATGGAAGTTGTGAACAAATTTGCACCACTTAAAAGTAAACGTATGCGTAAGAATCCTTGTCCATGGGTTTCTGGTGACACCATTCAATTGATGAATACTCGTGATCACTTTCATAAGAAAGCTCTACAAACCAAAAGTGATTTAATGTGGAATAGATACAAACATTACAGAAATTTAGTCAATAGGATGGTTAATCAACAAAAGAAGACTTATGTTGACTCTCTTCTGCAAGAGAATAAGGGTAATCCTGGTGCCCTATGGAAAACATTAAAGAGTTTAACAAATGCAAACGTGTCTGAAAAGATAACGTTACAAGTCTCGGGAAATGAAATAACTGATTCAGAAGAAATAGCAAATATTTTCAGTAATTATTTTAGTAGTGCTGTGAAAAGTTTAACAGACAATTTCGGAGCATCAGGTGATGAACTGATAACCACAAAATGCAGTACAGCCGAAGATAATCGGTCGGAACCCACAGGACTGTTTGATCTGCCAGTCATTGATAGCGAGTTTGTAAAGAAAGAAATTAAGGGTTTCCCGATAACCAAGGCTATAGGGAATGATGGACTAAGTGTCAAGATTTTGAAACATGTTTGTAACATTAACATTGTCATAGATACTCTGACGTATTTATACAATCTGTCACTGACAACGGGTGTAGTTCCTGCTGCATGGAAAATAGCAAGAATACAACCCATCTTTAAGAGTGGAGATAAATTTCAAGTATGTAATTATAGGCCGATAGCCATTCTCCCTGTCTTATCCAAAATAATAGAAAAGGCAGTGACTAAGAATCTCCTTGAATATCTGTCAGAAACACGACTACTTAACCCCAAACAGTTCGGTTTTCGACCTAATCATTCATGTGAGACCGCCCTAATCTGTATGGTCGATGAATTAGCAATGAATGTTGATAAAGGGTACGTGAATGGATTAGCACTCATAGACTTACGTAAAGTAAATTAGCTAAATACGGTTGTTCTGATAAATGTCTCACTTGGTTTAGGTCCTATCTTAATGACAGAAAACAATATGTTTCAATGCAAAATAAAAAGTCAAACATCATGAATGTCAACACAGGAGTGGCTCAGGGTTCAATCCTTGGGCCCCTCCTGTTTACAGTCATGATAAACGATCTTCCCACGCATATAAGTAAAGGGAATGTTTATATGTACGCAGATGACACGACAATATCCGTCTATGGAAACAATCCAACAGATATAGAAATCCAGCTTAACAATGTAATGCAAGAAGTAAATGAATGGGTTGACAGAAACAAGTTGATCCCCAATCCAGAGAAGACCAAAGTCATGCTAATAGGCTCAAGGCAAAAATTACATCGATTTTCAAATCTAAAGTTGCATGTTACATTAAAGGGTAAATCTGTTGAATGTGTTGATGAATCTAGGTGTTTAGGTGTAACCATAGACTCTAGCCTTGACTTTAAGTTACATACTGAAAAGGTGTCTTTGAAGGTGAAACAAAAACTAGGTGTAATAAGAAGATTAAAAACATATTTTTCTACTAAACAATTATCTGATATATATTGGGGGTACATTATACCCCATGTTCTTTACTGTTGTAATGTATGGTCGCGCAGAAGTGTCGGGAATTTCAATACCTTAAACAAATTACACAAAAGAGCTGCCTACATAGTATCAAATAAGTCATGGGATATACCGTCCCTTGATGTATTACAGTGACTATGCTGGCCAACTCTTGATAAATTGTTCTGGAAAACAATGTGCTGTTTAATGTATAAATGTGTAAATAGAATAACACCCGGAATCGTTTATGACAGATTTATACTCGTCGACGATGTTTCAAAACGAATAACTCGCAACACAGATAAGAAAATGTTGCGATTGCCAAAATGTAAAACAGAATTTTACAGGAAGTCATTCATTTATTCAGGGAGTGAAATTTGGAATGATCTTCCACTTGAACTTAAAGAAGCACAGAGCCTAGCAGTCTTTAAGAGAGCTCTAAAAGAAAATCTCACATGATAAGGTGTTCTTCTGCATAGTTGATTTTTATCTTGACTTCATTTTCATTTTTTACTTGACTCCATTTTACAATGCTTATAATTATCATTAATTCTAAACTGTTGTTCTATTGTGCAAAATTATATTCAGTTAATGTATTCCTATGTTTTGGTTTAATTTATTTTCATAGTTGATTTTATCATTATCTATTCAGTTTTTGAAATGTTACTTTACTCCATTATCATATAATGTTTAATTTATTTTTCATAGTTGATTTTATCATTATCTATTCAGTTTTTGCCATGTTATTTGACTCCATTATCATACAATGCTTATAATTATCATTAATGAATTGTTGTTCTTTTGTGTAATATTATATTCAGTTAATGTATTCCCATGCTTTTGTTTAACTTATTTTCATAGTTGATTTTATCATTATCTATGATGATTCAGTTTTGTCATGTTACTTGACTCCATTACCATATAATGCCTATAATTATCATTAATGAATTGTTTTTCTTTTGTGTAATCTTATATTCAGTTAATGTATGGCCATGTTTGGTTTTTTTAATTTATTTTGTAGTTGATTTTTATTATTATCTAAACCATGCATATATTGTGTCAAATGTTTAATAATCCGATATTGTACAGTTCTAATTGTAATTTATGTAATTTTTTAATGTGCTGTTTTTATAATCAGGGCTCTGTGGAAGACCAGGTTTTTATTTTTGTATACTGAACAGACTACCCTGAATAAAGAAGTGAAATAAATAAATAAATAAATAAATAGAGACAGACTAGACATTACCATACACATACAACTCTCAAAATTAATATACATGTTCCTTCGTAAAAAGGATACACGCAAGAGCAAGCAGATGGCGGGCAACGACTACGTTTGTGCCGTTATTACATATTGTAGGGGAAGGACTATGTATGGCTATAAGATTCCCCGAAAGTGGAATGAGATTCACGGCTCGCTACAGACGCCCATCGTGTAGCGTTTCCTAAGGCTAACATATCGGTAATCCCGATTATGCAAAATGGTAAAATGAAAATCCAATTGAATCGCCCGTCGACTGTGGCAAGAAGGAAAATCAGCTCAAAACCTGGTAGACAGTTGTAATCCTATAAGCGGAGCTGTGTGGGGGAATTTCTTCGCCTCCGGACTATGTTTCTTTCGAACATGAATAATCTGCCTCGCGGAGGAAATGAACGGAGAGTGCGTTGACAAGTCTTTGAAATTTGCTTTCTTTGTCAGGTGTGTGTAGGGATGTAGACTATGTACACTGTCGTATCATAGCTCTGCTACGAGTTTATAGTATTGCAGACCTGTTCTTGGTAAACTGGCGGGTACAATATACTGCAAAGAGTATAAGGTGTAAGTCTCATCTTGCAGCGAATAGAGGTAAGATGAATACAATAATAAATCGTTTTTAAACTTTAATATTGTATTTAAAAATCCACAAACACACACAATCCACACACGTACATATACGCTTTTTTCATTCAAGTATATCGAGTGAGAAAAACACCAGGGATACAACAATTAACCTTCTAATGGTTCTTGCAACAGGAAATTGATCAATTAGCAACGTTAGCAATTTGTCTTACCTCATTTATTAGGTATGTGACCACTTCAGCATGATCAAACATGGCGGCTCTGGATGAGAGAAGGAAAAGAAACATTGTTATTTTAAGGGATGATGTCAACTTTGCTACAAATGTATTAAGGTTTGTATTTTATTTATGTCTTCCAGCCTCTGTCACATGCTTTGCAATGACTTGGCATTAATTTATTCTCTATATTCAGACATTCTGAATATACAAACCTCCTAATCTTCTTCCCTGCTACCCCGCCCCCACCCCTCCCATCTCTCTCTTTCTCTCTCTTTCTCTCTCTCTCTCTCTCATTATATATCTCTCTCTTTCTCTCTCCCTCCCTCTCCTATCTCTCTCTCCCTCTCCCTATCTCTCTTTCTTGCACTCTTTATTTTGTCCACACTCTCTCCCCCTCCCTCTCTCTCTCTCTCTCTCTCTCTCTCTCTCTCTCATTCTCTCTCTCTCAGCCTCTCTCTCTCTCTCTCTCTCTCTCTCTATTTCTCGCCCTCCCTCTCCTATATCTATCTCCCTATCTCTCTTTCTTGCACTCTTTATTTTGTCCACACTTTCTCCCCCTCCCTCTCTCCCTCTCTCTCTCTCTCTCTCTCTCTCTCTCTCTCTCTCTCTCTCTCTCTCCACACACAATCCTCACTCGTCCTTCCCCCCTGCACTCTTGCATTATCCCTCCGTGTCAACATGAATTAAATTAACCCTGGTCCAAATTACTAATTGTGTCGTCGACACTTAAATTCTAAAACTGTCTATTTGCTTTAATCTCAGTCCATTAATTAACGATGACTCCACTGAAAAGATAAATCTGACAACCATCAACCTTCCCTCTGTTCATTAACTCGGTCAATATTTGTCAATAACATAAAAGTATTTACCCTGAATTTCATGTCAGCGCCTTCGTTGCAATTAAAGCCACATTTAATTAACTGGTCAAAATTTGTGTGAGACGTGACCATTTAATATTCATATGTATTTGTTTCAGTCCCAGTTCATTCTGGCCCATTCAAACAACCAATATTGCTATATACACGAATTAACTAATGGTGTCAGAATATATATGTGAAGTCGTTTTGCCACGACGAAATCTTTTTTTGTATAGCAGGTGATATTCTGTAATAAACTAATGCACTGAAATAATTTAAGTCATCGTTTTGCTTAACGGGGATATAGAAAGTTATTATTTTCTTCAGATTCTTGAAGAATTGTGCGTAAAATCTCGATAAAACATAATGACGTCACTGGCAAAATGTTGAGATACAAGTCCATATCGTGTCATAATATCATCTTTAAAAGAAAAATACTTACAGTATCTGACAATTCCAAAGGAAAACGGACACCAAGATAATATTTTTACACTTGTTCATGTTAATTGATTTGACTCAGACTCTTGTAATATGTATTTACGGATTTACTGATAAGATTAAATGCTAAGTCCACTCTAAAAATAACTTGCTTTCAATAGATGCAGAAAAAACAGGAGAAACAGTGCAAACAAATAGGATCACTAGTAAGGAAATTATACTTTTTTTTAAGTTTGAAAAACTATGGAACAATGAAAATCACATTACGCAAATTGCCGCTCAGTTATCAGTTTGTGACGTCATTGCTTCACTATTTATCAATTGTTTTAAATATTTATATCCCATTCATTTTGCTTTTTATCCCCGCAAACTTGATCATTTCCCCATGCCTTTGCCCAGGTTATATGATTTGTATCATATTGCATGCATGACATTTCACAATCTATTATGAACTTTGAAAAATTGATACTATTTTCGGAATACTGTATTTTCATAATTATTGAGTTTATTCAAATTCACGTTTTTCATGATTTAACAGAATAACAAAATTACTCTATATTAGTGCATACACACGAGAACATGTTACTATCAATATACCTGGATGCTGGTGTGAGGAAATAAGATTTTTAGGGTGAATATTTGAAATGCATATTATCAATATAAAGAAAACAATTAGTGGAATGTGAATCAATGACTTCACAGACTCATGAATAAGTTGCCGATTTGTCTTGTGATTTTCAAAGTTGTTAATGTCATTAAAAATTCATCACTTTCTAATTAGTTATCCGATTTTGCTCAAACCCTTTTTTAATTGGTTTGTCTGATTTTCTGCTTCTATTGAAAGTAAGTTTTTATTGGAGTGGACTTGCCCTTAGATTTAGAAGGGAAAATAACAAATGAGTAGACAATTCACACAGTTTAAAAAAATTACTTACTTGTGTAAAGGTGTTTGGTTCTGAACGTCCTTGAGTCGAAGTGACTTTCTGTTTTCGTCTTGAGAGGAGAACATAAGCTGGACCATGTCCAGAGCGCCTTGAGAAGAGGCTAAGTGCACTGGTGTTGACTTATCGGCCTATTGATTAAACAGTATAACATATTGGGATATTAATTTCTTGTACTTGATGGGTTGTCTGTCTGTGGACTTTGTTAACAGGTTTCGTAGACTGTTTCAAGAGCGGTCTGCACACGGAGTTTTTACCAGCTCGGTTACATATGGGTAACTAGGTGATTGTGCGTACAAAAACTGACCGAAAAAAGCCATATTTTTTTTAATTTGAAGCTGAGTTGAAAGAACTCTGTATGAGGTTAAGTAATAATAAAAAGGCTTTTTAAAAGGATCTCTTCTTTACATTGGTCCATCTTTTGCATTCCAACTTTGCCGTCATCTTCCTTGTCGAATCTCCCCATCCTCCCCTCTTCCTTTCCTACCATCCTTCACCCTAATCACCCTCGTCTTATACTTCCCAAACTTCAACCCTTCCCATCCTGAAGATTACCTTCCTCCCCTCATTTTCCTTTTTCTTTTCTTCCCCTACCCATTATCATGACCTTGATCTCTATAGTGTTCTCCCATCCCTTCAGCATTTCATCATCATCATCTTTATTTTCATCACCACCTCCACCACCAAAACCACAACCACCACAACTACCACCACCACAATCATCATCATCACCTTCATAACCATTATGATCATCATCTTCATTTTCATCACCACCACCACCACCACCTCCACCACCACCAACAAAACCACCACCAGCACCACCACCACCACCACCACCATCATCATCAGCATCGGCTTCACCTACCACATTCCAAAACATATCCCCCCCCCCCAACAAACAAAAAAGTGTCGTTCTAAGGATACTGAATACTACGATGTACCGGAAAACGTATCAGCCTACTAACAGAAACATTTTCAAGTGTACGCTCATTCTTCTACCAAGGTTATACTCAACGTCACGGCATCTTCATGGTTAATCAGAGACATCTTCATGATTAATGAGGCACCTCTTTACAAGTACCTGTTGTATATCAATCCTCGCTCCGTACTTGAGGCAGAGCTTGACCGCGGCGAAATCCCCGCTGTTGACGGCCGAGTGAAGGGCCGAATTGCCCTCCTTGTCGACCACCGTGAGGAGCGATGACCGGTCGGAACAGTTCTGCCCGGCTGCGGACGAGAAGGGGGGGAATAAAGACGCCATCTTTGAATTTCGTCAAATATTTGAAACTTTGTCCTAGTATTGCTGCATGAGAAGTATAAATTAGGCCCCTTTTCCTGTCCTCTCTCTCTCTCTCTCTCTCTCTCTCTCTCTCTATCTATCTATGTATCTCCTTCCCTCTTTTATCTGTCCTCGTCTGCTCCTATGTCTACCTTTCTCTTCTTTGTTGTTAATCCAATCATTTCTCTCTCTTTCTCTCTCTCTCAATTTTATATTGTCTGTTTCTCAATGCTATTGTCTTTTAATTTAGTTTTCTTTTACATCTCAGCAGCGTGCTTCATTCCAAATTAATCTATGTATCAAAATTGTCGATGGCATTGACTTCACAAAAGAAAATTAAACGGTAATTTGCAAAGCCTTATTGTACCGCTTGTTCGGATTAGAAGCCATTGTGTCGTCTGTACCTTTTATTAGGTTATGCACATTCAATTATGGTAGCATCGTGACTGATTGTGTTAAACATGTTAAATATGTACCTCAGTCGCAGCAACAAGACCAAGACATGACCAGCAACATAGCGAACACAAAATTACATTTACACCGAATGAAAAGGATTCGGTCGCCGATTGGGAAGCGGGGTGGAGTCTGTTAAAACCCCAGTCACATCAACGAGACTGATAAAAGACCAAACAAAAATAATATATCACACCGAATGGTAAAGTTTTGGTCGATTTGAAATCGGGGTGAAGTCGGTTAAGAGGTGTGATGGGATGTAATACAAGCTCTTGGTCTGACTATTGAATACAACTCCATAAACCCTTGAGCAGAGCACAAATCTGTCAGAATTTAGTTGAGTCAGGAGCGACTATCGCTCAATGCCTATGGGCAACTACCAGTAGACCATGAAGCCTAAATAGTATCGGTATTAATTCCATTCTTCATTTAAAAAACCATATACAATACATACATAGTATAAAGAAAAAAATGAAATTTGGAATACGTAAATACATGTAGAAGGGTAACATTACAGATAATAAGAATACAATAAAATTAACAAAGAAATAAGTTCAGGAAGCAATTTTATGTCGAATGAGGGGTCAACAAAAAAGAACATTTAGCCTTATTGTACGTTGACCCTTATAGAAAGTACATAATAAGCAGCATATTAAAAAAAAAAGAAAGCAGGTGGAATCAGTAGAAGGGAAAAGGAAAATACAATACAGAAGAGATATATACAAATATTTACGTCATAAATCAAATATGATATTCAAGGTGCTAAGTATAAATTTAATAAAAACAATCGAAGGAACGTTTAAAAGACTCTATTTATATGCACTACTACTGGCAACTTGTAACCTTGTCTCCATTGTGTATATAATACGGTATTAAACATGAAATGTTAAAACATTGATTGAAATTAAAACTACAACATATTTCATATATCCTACCATCTTCCGTGTCCTTACATCCGGCAAAGAGAAGCTCCATCACCCTAGCCGAGGCGTGTGTAGCCGCGGCATGGATTGGATATACGCCATTTTGGTCAGGCCGAGAAAGAGCCGACGTAAATTCAAGCTGTAGGAGAATACAAAACAATCAAACAAATAACAAAAAGTTCGTTTTATATGTGTTATTATTCATTTCAATTCGATTCCTTATTGGGTAAAATTTCTGTTGTCGGATACATTTGGACTAACAATTGTGAATCAATTCGTAGATACTTGTAAGCACGGTAAATATGTCTATGAAAATGTATACATCAACATATTAATAACAATACTTTTATAGATGCTTTATACTTTGTGTATGTTTGTGGGCAAAATTTCGTGTGGTTTAAACAATTTAGGTATTTCTATTCAAAGGGGGGAAGACGAAATACGGTCGATACGACTTTCAAAAAACGACTCACTGCCCCCAGCAGTCCCCATTGTATACGTAATACGTAATTGCAATGATCACACATTTCGGAAGGTGATGAACAAGGCTTTTGGAATAGCCCTTGATCAATTTTTCGAAAGTTTTTGCGATTGTGTCAATAACGGACGCTCGTGCAGCCTCAAATGATCACATATTAAAACAAGTATTCAAGTAATTAGAAGTATAATTGGCCAATAAGCATGCCAAATGTGGAAACAGGCACGTGTTACTTCATTCAATTCAATTTGTTTTCAATTGAAAGACATTTATTTCCAATATAGATATATATATACTGAGTAATAAATGAACGGATGATGCAATACATTGTATGACAAAAATGTACAGAATATTCATTCCGAAAGATACAAATAAATTGGAGGACATACCACTAAAAGCATAGCTTGGGGCGAGGGTATCAAATTCATTTATGTTCCAGGAAAATTAATCTTCGAATACAAGTTCATTATGTTTTGAGGTAGTGATATTTCAAAGATCACCCGGTTTCTAAAGAATTACACTCGTCTGGTTGCCATTTTACTTACCAGTTTCCTCGCGGCATTGGCGCTATCTCTTACAGCGCAATAGTGAAGAGGTGTCTGCCCCAACTCTCCAGCACAGTCTATATCAACCAGTGATCGATGCTTGCATAATGCCTATAGAAGAGGATGATGGAATTTTCTATTTCATTTATCATTTTACTGGCAACATTTTATTAGGATTCCTAATTGACGAGCTGAAAGTTTGTAGCTTGGAGAAGGTTTGAAGGCTAGAACAAAAATAGTCGTTGAGGGACTCAGTTCAGGGCGAATTCACATCATCTCAATTGAAGCTCAAATCAAATCTAGATTAACCCCAAACTAGACTCATATCAAACTTAACCAAACCCGATTCCTACTTAAATTGGGCTACAATTAATCAGCTCAATTAAACCCCAAAAATGTCATAACAAATTCAAGTAAAATCCAAATCAAAGGAAATTAAAAAACTCAACTCACATGAACTCAACTTAATGCAATTCAGTTGAACTAAGCTCAGTTCACTTGTAGAAAGAGATTCTACTCCATGAATTACTGAAACTCAACTCTAACTTAACTTAAACTCAACTCACAAATATCTCAAACTCAACTCACATCGACTGAGTCGGCGACGTCAAGATCGCAGGCGGTATGAAGTGGCGTCATGCACTGATGGTTCATCATGTTGGGCGAGATCCCTTTGAGTATAAGGAACTCGATAGCAGCTGCCTGCCCCTTCTCGGCTGCCCAATGCAAGGCGGAGTTGCCCTGGCTGTCAATGGCTTCCAAATCTGAACAAGTCAAATGTATTCGTCATGGTTGAACTAAAGAATTGAATTATGGAGTAAATTATGAGCCTTCCCGTACATGTTATTCTCATAACCTTCTTTGAATATTCTGTCAAAGAATCCATATACCCCTTATGCCCATAATATGGGTGAAATGTAATTTTTCTTATTTCTTTCCATCTTTCTTAATGTTTAAGTTACTTTCATTTTTACAACTGTATGTTTAAGTTATTGATATATATTTTGTTTGGTATAATGCTTTTCTTAATATTAGCCTCATCATATTTATTAGTATTATTGTTATTATTATTATGATTATTATGATTATTTATTATCATCATTATGTTACCTTGGTGTCAAATAGCAAGAGAATAGATGACATTAACAAAATTATTATGCATGCATCATAATACAAACTTCACAGATATTTTCATCAAACGCTTCGCATTTTAGGACCTACATGTGTCGCTTTAAGAATGTGAGAACCTCTCAGGTCTTAACATTTCTCATTTTGTTGGAAAGGTTTTGGCAGCCAGCCTCTCCTCTCCAACAGAAACCCATTTCATCTACATATTTTTGAAAGGCAGTTCCAAAAATATCTCGAGGTAAAATGCACCTGCATTGTATGGTTCAAGAGCCATATAGTATGACACGGCTTGGGTGATTGAATGCGATGTTTTGATGATTTGTGCGAATGTAGAAAAAGCACTGTATTCACTTACATTTCAAACAAGCGTGCTCTTTAGCATAAATGCACTCCATTGCGGCGTTCCCCTGATTTTTCTTTATTAATTGAGCATCACAGGCGCTTGGACAATTACCCCTTAAACAACTCTATCACAACAACACGAGTTAGTGGTGTAGCGACGTAGCAACGGATGGCATTGGTCTACCCCCCCCCCCCCCCCTTACACTCGAATGGCGGAAAAGAGGAGGAAAAGAGAAGCGAAGACAGAATGAGGGCGAAATGACAACAAATAGCAAATGATAGCGCCCCTACTAAGCCTTGATAATTAACCTTTCTTTCCCGAGTGTAAGACCAGCGCCCCCCCCCCCCCCACCCCCTCATCCCAATGATGCCTTTAGTCACCCTCAATGCTTGGGCTCACGCAACGCAACTTTATAACGTGGACAACCACAATGTAGAGCAGACATTCACCCAATTCCGTGACATTACTTTCTCGTTTAACGTTATTTGTTATGGGCATTTCAGTTTACTACCTCCCAAATTTGCGTCTACGTCTCGAAGTTAAATACCACGTGTTCAACAAGATATTGTAGTAACCGACAGCCCGCGATCTAGTCTCTTTTCCTCATCATCAACAGACTGTGAACTCAGCTTCACCTAAAACTTCGCCATATGTACCAACATGACACAAGGTGTAGTTAAAACTGTCTGCCTCCTGTCATTTATGGTAGCCCGTTATTCATTGTCATTCTTCTCCGACCTCTTTCTCCATTCTCAAGTATGAACTCCATACAATGTTGAGTCAAGGAGTTTACACTAATCCAACCTCCTAGGTTAAGCATGCCAAATTCACAGATGTTTTCGAATCATCCCATACACCCCTTCCATACCTTCACTTATTTCAGTTCGCTTACCCCTCCTTTCTCAAATATCAACTCCCTAATATCAACCTTCACGGCACCACATAAATTTAATTGCCCAACCCCTTCCATCCCGCAGCCTTTCATTTGTCCCCCCCCCCCCCACAATACCCCTTCCCTTGGAGCATAAGCTCCATGATACCGAGCTTGCCGGCACCACGGTGGAACTGCCCCATCTTCTTCACACACTGTTCTATCTCCCCCCCCCCCCCCCCCATTGCATTAGTTCCCCACGTTTAACTCACTTACCCCTCCCCTTTCGATCACCTCATCCCTTGTATTGTTACATCTCAGTCACTTACCCCCTCCTTTCTCGATTATGAACTCCATGATTTCGAGCTTGCCGGCGCCACAGGCGTGGTGGAAGGGGACTGAATTGCTGGAGTCACGCAGGTGCAGACGTGACGTGTCCTTCTTATAAACCCGTTCAAAGTCCTTCAAGCTACCCCGCACAGCAACCTGAAATGGAAACCAGACATGAAGAATGCAAGAATTAGATTAATGATATGGTCAAAGGCAGGTGTGGTCAGTCTGGAATTTATATTTCCTGTACAGAAGGATATATCGAAAGTTTACTGTATGCATACTTTGGTGGAAAATATAGGTGTAACTTCCTTCCACTTAGTTTTGTTTAGGAGCAGGGGTTGTGTCCGTGCATTTTATCCACCCTTGCAACCCCACTCGATCCCACCCTCCCTCTCTCTATATCATGCTATCTCTCTCTCTCTCTCTCTCTCTCTCTCTCTCTCTCTCTCTCTCTCTCTATATATATATTTTTGTTCATCACCTCTCCAACATGATTCCAATCAAAAGGTTAAAAAAAGAGTTTAAAAATAAGTCAAGAGCGTTGTCATTTTGGTGCAATTTGTAAATCACAATCATTTTGCTCAATGAAACACATAGTCAATCATTATACAATTAATCTAAATCTATAACAACAACAAAAACACCTCAATCTGTCACCGATCACTATAACTGACCAAAATCGGTATGACAGAACGTAATACTACTTTCTTCACAAAGTATAAAACAGAATGATATATAAACCACACACAAATGCAAAATAAAAACGCGTTATATAGCAGTTGGCAGGAGTTGTCAGACTGAAATTTATGTTTGCAATGCATACTTGTATAAGACATGATGGTAAAATATTGTTGTGTGACAACTCCACCCCTTCTCCTAAAGTATAAACCAAGTATAGCTGTTTCTCCTAATATAATCATTTAACATAATGGCATTAACATTTTCGTATCAATATACTTACCCCCCCCCTCCCATTATATTAAAAATATGGTACAATAGTCTTTATATTATTTACCTACTGATAACCAACAATACCTTACTCACATACATGTCATTTAAGCCGGTGAAGAGATGATTCCACATTTAGCGTTGGAAATAACATCGTATCATCGTGACACATGGAGGACAAGCATCTATCCAATTACAAAATATCTTGTCTGGGATCTTGCCCCATGTGCCCTCATAAATCTTATAAGAAGCTAGGCAAAGCTAACATACTCGTAAAGAAACTTGCGATCACTTTTTACAGATTACAGAACTTGATTCATGGTTAAAGGGAAGTGTGTAATGGGTCTTGTCAAGGTTTGTACAGGTAATATCGTATATTTAATGTCTAGCCAGGGTAAAACCCATCCCTAGTCTAGCCTGCCGCGTTTTTTTTCTTCCATGAATATCTTTATTTCACCCACATTTTTTTTTTTTAACTACTTTAACTTTTAGATTCTAAACTATCCTCCACTCGGCCTAAAAAAAAATTCTATTAGCTGATGTGTGACGCCCTTTTCGGGGGAGCGGGGATGCAGAGACAGTCCCTTTCTTCTAGTCTCTCTCTCTCTCTCCCTCTCCCTCTCTCTCTCTCTCTCTCTCTCTCCCCTCTCTCTCCCTCTCTCTCCCTGTGTGTTTATGTTCCCCTTTCCTCTCGTTCTCTCTCGTAAATGCCCAGTCACTCCTAAGTTTTTCCTTCTCATATCAAACAATAACCGCAATATACTGTAGGAAACAATACCACTGTGAAAACATCCCCAGGCCCTAACACGAGATCCCTTCTTTTTTTTAATTAAGCTCGGCTACGACCAATTTGTCAGGAAGGGCTTATTTGCCACACAACTCTGGCATGGGCAAGCCGTTCACATTTGATACAAACGAACACCAAAAGGGGCATTATTTAAAAGTTGTGTTTTGAGAGGAGAAAGGGCATGTACGAACTGGGTAAATATCCCATCATTCAAGGGTGACAGCCATTCACTCTTCAAGATTCAAGATTTTTGTCTTGATCAGTACTTTAATTAGAAGACAAACATTTCCCAATCTTCTTATATACATGACGTTGCCAAAGCATATATGTACAACTCTGCCCAGTTTTAAGGTAGTATGAAGATCAAGTGATAAGATGACTCAAATTTAGTCATATTGATACTTGGGCTTTTTACTCATTTTGCGATGTATCATAAAGTAGTATTGAGATTTATATCATTAGATATATCGCAAAACGATTCCATATTCATTAACATTCTATATCAGTATCAGAATTTCGAGCAAATGCCGACAAGGACACAAGGGAAAAGTCACATACAAAAAAGAACAATTGATACACGAATCTCTCTCTCTCTCTCTCTCTCTCTCTCTCTCTCTCTCTCTCTCTCTCTCTCTCTCTCTCTCTTTCTGTCTCTCCTTCTCTCTCTCTCTCTCTCTCTCTCTCTCTCTCTCTCTCTTTCTCTTTTGCGAATGACGTATCTATCGAACGAAGAGACAACGCATGCAAGTTATCACAGACTTATGTGTTACACAAATAGGTACATGTAGGAAAAGGATATGCAAGTATAATTGTATTTTGAAAAATGAATTCAGGCATATGATATTCCGCAGCGAATGGTTGTGTTTGGTTGTTCATCACCTGAATATGATGGATTTTCATCATGATAATATCAGGTCTTTCGTATTTTAAGTGCATGGCTGATCGTCAACGAAACGGAGTTAAGTCTTTTGTCAACTCTGTTCGTTGCAACGGCAAGAAGCCAGTAAAACGAACCCGTTTGATAAAATTATGAAAATGCAAGCATTTTTTTTAAACAAACAGAACTTTGTTATTCCTGGCTCATTTTTCCTGATTGAGGTCTTATATGAAAGGGCAGAAATTGAACGTTCTAGAAATGTGATTTTCCCTTTCAAATTTAGATACCGCCCGCCAAATGATTTTTTGGTTTCCTCTCTTCAAATTGCTTTTAATCACTCATGCGTGAAATATACATCATATGAGTTGTATCAAATTAAAGAGGAGGATCTAAGCCTTCCAAATATGTGTCATTTTAATTATAATTGTGATTAAGTTATAATAAAACATCGATGATTCTCGGTTTCGTTTTTTCTGGGACGCACTGTATTATGTCGCTACGTAAAACATCAGCAGGTAAATTATGGATAATGCTATTCCTGTATTTCTTTCACCCATCATTTTTTATTGTTATTGTCTTCTTTGGCAATTCTCAAAAATGTTCACCAATATCTCTTTCATATTTTTAAATTGCAATGTATAAGGATACACATTTTATACGTGAAATCTATTTTATTTAAATAAGCATGGCAAAGCTCAAATCAACGTAAAAGATTGGAGACAGGCTTTTTCCATAGATGCGTGAAATTTATAAGCACGCCTCATCTATGCATTATGTTCGGTGAATAAAAATAAAATAATAATATTCCCTTTTGGAAGAATGATAATGATAACAAAATCTAGAAAACTATTCGGAGACGCATGTGACGCACAAAGATTGCAGGCTTTATAAAACTAAAAATATAGGATGATAATAATTCTAAAAAGATTATATCATTATGATTCATCATAAATTAAGTAGGAGCTTTAAGCAAGACAAATATGTTTCGCCATAAATACTATGCAGAGGGACTCATTTAAGGAACTATTTTGACTAAAAACTGAGACCTTCTCCATGCAGAAACGCGATTGAAGTAGGTCGAGATGTTTGGACTGAAAACATCACCGGTACATCATGAATAATAAATGACGTCATCGTGTGTATTATGTACATCTGTGGCGAGGATGTGAACGAGAAAATGGCTTGAATTTATTGTGGGCATGTGGAATGAATAAAGAGGCATGATTGTATGGTTATGTGTCGTACATACGTAATTTGTACAGGTGTGTGTGTACTATACAAGTTTAAGGACAGCAAGGCGGTCACGAAAAAGCTTGGCGAAATATGCATTAAACAAAAAATCATTACAAAATAATATTTGTACATGTCCATGATGTTGACGGCAACTCCTAACACGGACAATGGATAGAGGGTCAAACAAGTGAGGGACAAGTCACGTTTATTCATTTTCTTTTTGTTAGGGGGGCAATTGTATCTTTCATCTACAGTCTATACGAATTATGTAACCATAATTCAGTTCGAGGGTTTTAGATACTTATGTATACTAGATATTTAGGTCTCCCTTCCAAAATGCGTAGTACACGAGCATTATACACAATATGCAGTGATTTCTCTCTCCGCTTCGCATATCTTTCTTTACCCCCCCCCCCCCCCTCCCCTCCTCTGTATCTCTCTCTCTCTCTTTCTCTCTCTATCTCTCTCGCTCTCTCTATCTCCCCCTCTCATCCTCCTCACTCCTCTCTCTCTCTCTCTCTCTCACTTTCTCTCCCTCTCTCCGTCTCTCATGGTAAAGTTGTTGTCCACTTTTTGCATTTAGAGCCCCTCCCCTTTCTGCTCACTCAATTATGAGACTGTGACATTTTCATGCACTTTGAATAGGAAAATGACAACAACTTTACCCATTACCAGGTTGACAAAATGGTAAAGTTGTGACACAGGTTTTTTCACCATGATTTGACATTGAAAAGTCAAGAGAATATAATTTTTGCAGAGGGAATAATCCATTCCCTTATAATAATTACTATGATACAGTAATCCACTTTTATTCCCTCTCCAAATTTGAAAAGTATCCTCTTTAACATAATACTAGACAACCCCTAATGTGACCAACATAGTGAAGCAAATGTAAAAAATTGTTTTTACTTCTACTTGAAAGATCAAACTTTTTTTTCACTTAATCTTATCACACATTGTTCTCTTTTGGTATTAGTACTTAGGTAATATATTTATGAAAGTAATTTAACAGTTTGTATGTTGATATAAACAGCGATATTTTTTTAAATAATTTTTTCTCAATGGAATTTATTGGGCATCATAGTCATTTTCTCCAGAAAATATGACCATAACATGGTAAAGTTGTTTCACAGGAACCAGTCAATTCTACAGTTTTCTTCAATGTCATTGCTCATTTATATAGAAAATATCAATCATATAGCCTCAACAAAAAAAATTACCCTAAAAAACAACAATTTTGACTCTAAAACTCTAACCCTAATCGTGTTACTTGAAAATTTCGCCTTTGTTTTCTATTGTTTAGTTCACTATTTTGGTAAATGTGTGCCAGATAAAAATGACAGTAAAATGCAAATAATACAGGGAAATGCCCTATTATCAAGATTTCCTATATTTTGAATATCAAAATTTAATGAAAATGATCATCCCATCCTCCTAAAGCTTAAAAGTAGTAGAGAAAATATGTTCTCACTTTTTCATTTTTTAAAGTCCCCAAAAAATAATTATAGCGCCCTCTACTGCCACCAAAAGTTTTCTAAAGTAATGCCTTCTACTTTTTGTATTAACTATTCTTTTATTCTTATAATGTGTGTAAATAACACCAGTCAATAATACTACATGCTGCATTTTAGTTACATGTGTATCATTTTCATAGCATTGAAATTTTCATTATTCAAGATTGATAATAATCACATCTACAAACAGTTTTAATCTCTTTTATTTAAAAAAATACATGTAATTTAAACAATTTCTCATACGGTGATAGTTTTCTATCCCTTATTTATTTATTTTTTCCTTCAAAGCAAGCATTATGCTTTATAATAACTTGTGGACACCCATGGCTTTTAAATACTGTATAGCGGAACTTGAAATTGAGGAATAATGCCTTTTAAAAAACGGCAGTGAAGCTAGAGGGGGCAGAGAAGGGAGCCTGTGCCCCCCCCCCCCCCTTTCTCGTCCTATGCCACTACAAAAGTACAATTAACATACAGATTCAGTTTGCAACCCAAAATCTGAGTTATTTGTACAGCGCATTTGAACATGTATATGGAAAATACGCTATATAAATTCAGTATTATTATAATTATTATTATTATTTGAACACTGTTCAGCCACTGATCCATCAAGCCCCAAATAACGTAGGCCCAATGTTCATTTCTGTTAGTAATGTACCAATCAATAATAGTTGATAAAAACATTTCAAAATCTTTATCTGCATAATTACATTATTTCCTCTTTGATGACCACCCCCCCCCCCCCCACACAGTCTTTAAAAAAATCACGACTTTTTTTGTTGTTTTGTTCCTGTCACATAATGTTCTTGAAGGTATATCTGCTTTATTTGCATCTTATATGTATGCCTAACAACCAATAAGGAGGGCAAACAGAAATGAATATTTATCACCACTATTGGTTGTTGTTCTTGTTGATATTTCATTATGTATCACACTGTTAATGTTTGATTTTTATGTTCCTGGAAATCATATTAATAATTAAGTAAACTAAATCAATCAATCAATCAATCAATCAAAATCATCATCACCCTCATAATTATCATTATCTATTAGATTATCTGATCAACAGCATATCTCGACAAAATGAGATATGTCGATTAAGAGATTTGATTTGTATTGTAACTTGAAAAACCATTCTGCTAAATAATAGTACACCATGCAAATGCAATGTTTGGTGAAATTTTCATCTTCAACACACAATCAACATGAGCATCATCTTCACGATCATCAGATTATCACAATCATTCCCATCACCATAGCCATCTTCACTACCAACACTTATGTCATCATAAACGACATTAGGATATGTAGAACAAAAATATACAAAAGATGTTATATTTGTTTTAAACATATTGCATTGTGTAATGTTTTTAATGGTTGAATGACAAACAAAAATATATAACAGTATAAAGCGGTCACAGTCATAACTTTTTAGACAGTTTTCATATTAAGCATAACAAAAACAAGGGTTAACAATTGTAGCCGAAAAAACCCACAGAGCTTTACCAAAAATGTTCATTTACATTCACAGTAACGAAAGAAACAGAATCTGTTTTTTGCGGTTATTTGAGATTTAATAGAGGATGTTTTCTTGTTACCCTGAATATCAACATCATGACAATAACAACAATTACAACACAAACTTTCCCAACTGAATATAATAATAATATCAAATATTTAGGAGCGCTAAAAACAATAAGTACCATAGCGCTTACAAATACATATATATATGAAAAGAGGACAACAAAATGTTCTCACGTGAAGTAGATCCCATAGATCACTGGGGAAAAGGGTAAGTTTTGAGGGATCTTTTGAAGGTGGCAAGACAGGTAATTTCCCTTATAGAAAGAGGGATGTTGTTCCAAGTCTTTAATGCAGCTACTGCAAAACGTTTTTCAGCTGTTGAGAGTCTAGATTTGGGAATGATAAGTTTACATGCGTCGGCTGCTGAGCAAAGATTCCGAGATGGTGTAATGTGTATATATACAAGGATAAACCATTGTCGTACTTTGACTTTACATGTTACACTGCTACAATCAGCGCTCAAAATACACGGGGGCGGTGGGCGATTCGCCCCCGTGAGCTCCATAATCGCCCCCGTCAGGTTGCTCACGGGGCGATTGCAAAATTAAAAATCGCCCCCGTAGAATTATAAAATAAACATTATCTTTACTGATATAACTTTAACACAATATTGAGTATCAATTTTCAAACCTTAAACCAATGAAATAGAACTTAAATGGCGCTAATTGCTCTTTCATCTCTATGAGTATTACCGATACAAACAACGGAAGCTCGCAGTGCAGCCGTCAGCAGAGGATATACTGCGCCGGTAGTACCGGTGTGCACGCTGACGCCCAATATCTGCTGGAGCTGGAGACGATCGCGCAAGGACTGAAACATGGAGAAGTTTTTCGTTGTGAAAAGTTTGAATCCTCTGAAATCTGGTTATTCTAAAAGACCAGCAAGTAATGTAACTCGACCTGTAAATCATTATTGAGAAGGAAATCACCAAAGATGTTGCAGGGGCGGATCTAGGCGGTTTAGGGGGTTTAACCCCCCCCCCTCCCCCCTTTGGCTACCAAGTGAAAATGTTATGTGCATAGAAAAATGCTATCATGTGTCCAGACCTACACAGTATTAGTAGATGTCAGTAGATGCCAGGATAACGGGGGTTCAAAACAGCACAAAAAAGTCGCCTCGCCGCTTTGCGGCTCGTGACGATGCTTCGCATGTTAGTAGATGCCAGGAAAACATCACTTACGGGTTCAAAATAGCAACAACAAACAAAAATCGCCTCGCCGCTGCGCGGCTCGTGGACGATGTTCCACATCGTATTTGGGTTACCTCCGCCCCCCCAACCTTAGCAAAAAGCTAAATCCGCCCCTGTGTTTTGGAAGGATATGGTAAAGACTAAAATTAAAGAAAGAATGTAAATAAGGTTGCTCCGAATAATGAGGTGAACATTATGTGCAGAACGGGAAGAAATAATGTCATCACGGGGATAAAAGCCAATAACAGCTCTATGTAACAAGTAAATTTCTAAGAGGGAAAATGCCGACTTAAATATGATAATGATAAAATACCAAGGAATTTAGGAGTTTCATGGGTACCAATTCAATGGAAAATTGTATTAAAATAAGAGCCCCCGTCAGCACTAAAAGAGCCCCCGTGAGAAGGCTCACGGGGCTCTTTTTTTTTTGGAAGAGCCCCCGTGGACAAAAAATTATTTGAGCCCTGGCTACAATCCACCCCTAGGAAGGACCCAGGTATTAATTTTTCGATCCATTTATACAAGTATCTGCATATGCATACATTGGAGCATGGAGCTACCATGTCCAACTCTAAGTACTCTCTGCATCGTGGCCACCAACAGACAAGACTTTTGTACACACCCCCCCCCCCCCCCCCCCCCCCCCCCCCCCCCCGGCCATAAAAAAGGCGACACTACTCCGTGCATTGAACAGGCGAACAGTATTACTTTCTTGCCCGGACCAGGGAATACAGGTTATACATAACCCCCCCCCCCCCCCTTGCATAGAAGGCAAATAGGTCCCTGCATTGAACAGGCGAACAGATGAAAATACAATGCCATTTTATTTTGTTGACAAGTGACAGATTCCTTAGTGTTACATGATTAATTTTTTGTAGAAAGCCTTCGCTGAGCATCCTAGGGGTCCTTTCCTAGACATCGGGTCATACACAGCATTGGTCTATAAGGAATAGAAAATGAATTATATGTTAATTTCAATTCATGCACCATATAAAAAATGTACTTCTATGATTCAATTATATGTATTATTTTTTTCATATAATGGCGAGTTTGACCTCATTCCAAGTAGCAACAGCTAACTATGAAATGGACTTGAAGGGTGTTCTACAAAGAGTTAAGTTTGACTTAAAGTCATACGTAAGGGCCAATTTGCATACGTTATTAAACGCAAAATCTCATTGGTAGATTAAGCAACTAGGACTTTAAGTGCCACTTTAAAGGTAAATGTCCCATTTGCAGGCCAAATAAATGAAAAGATTAAATTCCAATGGCATTTGGAAGATATTACTAATTTATAACTTCTGTCAAAAGTAAAGGGCTTGAAAATGCCTTGTGGGAAAACAACGACGATTAGTTGTCAAATCGACATTAGAGATTGCAATCACTGAAGTAAATTGTCTGATTTTCAGACCCTTGTACCGAATGGTCTTATAATTTGTGCTGCACATAGACCAGATCAGTTTAATTTTGGCCATTATAAGAAGTGGGTTATTGATGTAGACAAATGCTGCATGTTACAGCTCATTTATGTACTATGTTATTACCAAAGAAAAAAGAAGTCAGTCAGTCACTCAATGTTGTCCGACAGTGAAGTCTATAAAGTAAACGGGTTTCCTTACATAATTTGAATACTAGGACTTTGCTAACGTTTAAATTTCACATATAGGACATACATGCCATATTCATGATTCCTGCAATGTTCTACATAATTTGATGTTGGTTGCAAAAGGGACACAGTATCTTTAAAGTCAAACTTAACTCTTTGGGAAACACACCCCTGATATTGTATAGGAGGCAGTCATAGTAGACCAGTTTAAAAACAGACTGAAAATTCACTTTTACTAAAGTGCATAGGGACTGAAAAGTGATATGATCTATACAAATACAGTTTATTATTATCATTATCTATGCATCTAATACTTCACATAATTTAGCTGTAGTATATGACAATTATTATGCTTACCAATGCTCGAAATGGCCTTTTCTTCATCTTGGACGCATTTGAAAGGGCAGCCTGTAAAATGAGCTTGATCATTGTCTGCTCTCCATCTGGTTAGAGGAGTCTACGCTGAAGGACACGTTGTGTGCTGAAAGAAATGTGGAAAATATCATTTCTTACTCCTCAAAAAATAGATTTTTGTTTCTTTCCAATACTTAAAGGGATCCGGTAACTTTGTCTCAGATTCTGAAACAAAATCCTGGAATTAGCTCATGCTGCAATGATAATTATAAACCTTTAGGTCAGTAAGGAACCCCAAGGCTTTTACAAGCCGATCGCTTGTCTGATTATCAAGATGTTTATGATTGGAATTACAAATTTTGACACTACAGTCTATTGGGGAAAACAAGTGATGATTTTGAAGCGTGATTCTTTTAGGGCTTCAATATTACACCATATCACAGACACTGATAACATGTAGGGCCGTGCATCTCAGATTTAACATTGTTAAACAATGCCTTTAAAGTACCTACATACATATGCATGTATCTACTAGCAGTGACATTTGTTTACATGGCAAGTATTTTTTTCTTCTAAGTTTGGCGTAACAGAATTTTTGTTTACATTTTATCCCACAGAGTACCTAACATTTCATTCAAATAAATCTTACACACTGTACAAAAAAATTCCTCTACAATATTTGTAAGTAGGATGGAAAAGACAGACAATTGCCCATTACAAATGTTTTATAGGAAATGTGTATAACAAAAAGAAAAATTATGCTTAAATTTTCTTGGAAAGCAAAATTATTAATCATTTGAATATTGGTTTGGACTATTTATCATCTACAAGAAAGTTACAATCCACGTCTCATTTAAACACACTTTATTGTGGATATACAGTGTACTTTATAGAAAACAGCCCTACATGTATTTCAGGTTCCCCCAGTATCTATACTAAGGTGAGTTTTGAGAGCTTTTGTCACATAAGATTAAACTTGTTTACAAAATGCTGCCCTAATTTGGCAAAAGGAACAAGTGACAACAGTGACATTTCATGTAAAAGAGTAAAAGAGCAAAATGCATCTGTCATTTACACTGACCCCAATGCAATAGCATGTCTTGCCTAACATATCTCTAAGCAGGACGAGTGTTCATGCATAAAATTTGGCCCGGAAGAAGAGCCCACTAGGTATAATATGTCTTTGCTTCCTTTTGACAAAGCAGGGCAGAATGTTTATTGGACAGTTAAGGATGTACAGTGTTTGGTTTCTACTAGCTGGTCTATAAGTACTGACAAATGTTTACAAGTTTAGGTACATTACTACATTTTAAATCTAAACTTATGATAAATCCATTTTAATCACACTCCCAAGTGTGATTTACTTACATGTGACTTTGTTGTGCTCAATTATATTAAATTGTGACAATTTCATAATTTTCTTGATATCCAAACATCCTGCAAGAAATACATATTCCCCCAAAAAGATAAGTTGCAAAAGTCTGCCCAAATAAATATTTCAATACCTTTTCAAGAAATTCCTTAGAAAATATCTATAGCTGATGGTTTCTTCTATTAAGGTTAAAAGAAATGAGTTTTCAAGAAATAAATTTCACTAATTTCTCATGCTCAAATAATATAGAAATCAAAAGATAAAAAACTTTTAGGACAGTGGGAAGGGAACTATATTGTCATGGAAACATTTTTTTCTTTTTAAAATTAACTGTAGGGTGTCCTGTCATATATTAGCTATAATGACTGGATAAATTTGCATAGGGAACAATAGGGATTTTTTTCTTCTCATTTAATAACGTATCAAGATAATTCTTTCAAGCTTACCACAACTGCTTCCCCAATACTCGGTTGCCAACTTTGTACAACAGTAAGCTGTAAACGAAGAGGGAAAACATGAAATCAGTATAATTGCATTAAATTCATAACATTCTATTTTGTTGCTTCTTATTTTAGTGTGATCAGTTAAGGGTAAGCATTCTGTCTTACAGAGAAGAATAAAGTTATCATAAGATCAATTCAAAGCCTATCACTACCTTGAAATTCATTAAAGTTGTTATTTCGATAGGTAAAATGCTTTTTTCTTGGGTCAAACTCATTCAATGTTAATGACTGATGATATAAGGTAAATACATACAAACAAATTGGGAACCAGTGCATTGCCTAATAATTTCCATATGTCACACCACCGTTCACATCATAACTTGCCTCAATTGCTTTTGTTAGGAATTATTGACCTAAGTTACATTAATTGCTTGCAGAAAAATACTTCTTTAACATTTATGGAAAAAATAAATTACACATTGTGCAGTTTTAATTAGTTTAGGACATATACTAAGTTTGTCTGTATTGACTACTCAATTATGAAAGGTGTACTGTTCATTGCAAGTACGTGTAGTTAAAAATGCTTATGTGATCTAACAGAGTAAAATATGAAGCTAATAGCAATTGTAGTCATCAAAACTCCTTAGAAAATTCACTTACAAACATAACTCTCTTTTGCATGTTATGAAAGACAGGGTACAATGTATTCTATGGTTTATTTTGGATGTTACACAATGTTAACATTTCAATCAGATCATCAATTTCTACAAACTCTACACTATAGATGTTTAATCAGCTTGCTTTGTTCTTTGCTATAAACTACATGTACAATGTGTCATTCAAGAATATCACTGAAACATATGTATGAACAAGCAAAACATTAACAATTACAACAACAACAAAATGTAAAAAGTTTCCCAGCCATTTTAAGTTTTAGAAAAAGGGAATCCTAATGCATTGTTCATCCTGAGAATTGGACATTTTACATGTATTTTGTATGTTTCAGGTTTTAATACTAGTTAGTAACAATAACGCTCTTAATCTTAATATGTATTTATCTATTTACTTGATGACCGATGGATGGATGGATGGATTGATTGGTTGGTTGATTGATCTTTACTCTTGCTGTGCCGATATCATAAGTGACAAACAGTTTAGGTTAAACATGTATTTTAGATTGCACATTGCTCCAACATGTATTTGGATACCAAGATATTCAGAGCATAAATCAATCATTCTAGTTATCTGTGAAATGTGAAATATAATACATTATAGATTCATAAAAACATTTATTTTCTTCTTGATCTTTCCAATTTCTCTGTTTGACAATAAACAATGGTTAAATAAGCAAGAGAAAAAGGACAAGCAGTATTAAAGCCCATTTACATGTATATTTCACACTGCATGTACCTTATAAATGTACAAAATACATTTGAGGAAGATACAATATATATGTTTAGGATCATTGAATAAGGTATTAATGCCGTTTTCTTTTATACATGTACATGTATGTAAATCTTGTTGGAAGGGTCAAGCGTTTGAAAGGTATTTGTCATTAGTACATGTGAGGGTAATGAAATGAAAGGAAAAATGTATGAATAAATTCATTTTGAAGAGGCTTCACCTTATTGCCCCCACAAATTGGTAATCCCTTTTCTTGTAATTTGGAAATTTGGCAGAATTACAGCCACATGAACATGTGTTTTACAAGTTTCTCTAATAGGAAATGGATACTAGAACTGATTATTGTTTTATGAATACATACTGTAAGCCCTTGTGCTAATCAATTGTATTTGTACATGTATGCAACCAATGAGTGTGTCTTGTAGAGTGCAAGCCTATTTCATAACATTTCTTGATAAATTGTTATCATTTAAGAGAAGGTTCATTGATTTTCAAAACTAACTTTATTGCAAAGCTAGGTGAAACTTTAATTGGACAAGGTTATCAAAATTCAATGCTTGGAAACATTTGAAGTAAGGATTATTATCAATTACAAAGCGCTTAAATACAGCCCCGGCATAGCACCTGAAGAGCTCTCTGAACACTTGAGATGTGTGACGTCACATTTTGAATATGATTTGCTCAAGCAGACGCTGTCCCATGACATCTCAAACATTTTCATTGCCTGTTTTGTCATCTTCTCTTCAGTTATTTCTCTCACTTCACTACCCTCAGGCTAAATGTAATCTATATTGCCTCACTCTAAACCTCGTGCATGGTATTATTTTGATAAAAAATGCAGCGATTTAAAAATTAAGGAATCCATGTAACAAAAATAAGACGCCATTTTATTTTCAGCAGCATCCACGGTGGTATGTTCGGCATTTCAAGAGGAAAATTTTATAAATCACCCGATATGGAGTTGACCTCAAACTTGTACGATGGCCATCTGTTAGCTTACCAGTTTCTAGTGATACATAATTTGCCATATATATATATATACGGACTTACAGATATATGTGATTTTCTTTGAACAGGCACTGTGAATGCAAATTTAAGTATTGAATAATGGCAGTAGTAATCCTTTCTACATAGATTAGTTACATGTACTTGGTGCTTTTTTAAAAGATATTGTAATATATTTTTAGATTTTAAGCTGGCTTTTGATTCAATCAACCATGATATTCTTCCTTTCAAAACTTTATTGTTATGGAATTCGTGGAGTTACCCTCAAATTTATTTTGCAGTTATCTAAATGATAGAAAACAATTCACTGTTTTCGATTCTAAAACTTCAAGTTTACAGTCAGTTTCCTGTGGAATTCTGCAGGGGTCAATTATAGGCCCCCTGCTCTCTTAAATTCATTTAAATTATTTACATTCAGTCTCTCCCATTTTGAATTTTATACTGTTCACGGACGATACCAATATATTTTATAAGCATAAAGATGTCGAATGCCTGACCCAAAATCTGAACAATGAACTCCTAAAAGTTAGTGAGTGGATAAGCGCAAATAAACTGCAAATGTTATGTTGTTTTACTTTCCAAAGATGTGTGCTAGTGAAGTAAAAATATATATGAATGGGAATTTGATTAAACATACAAATTTAACAAAGTTCTTAATATTGATAAAGATAAAGTGGAAAGCACACGTCTATGAAGTTCTATGCAAAGTGTCTAGAACAATAGGAACTATGAGTAAACTAAAAGACATCTTGCCAACCATTATTCTTACAATGTTATACAACTCACTAATCTTGCTTTACATATCCCACTGTAACATTATATAGGGGTTTTGTAAACAACATTTACTTGATCATAATTTGCTTGATTTTATCACACTTATATATCTGTAGCATATCCATGCCATGTACACTGGGTATTGTTTAAGTGGGTGATTTTGAGCTTTTTGTTATCTACCAAATAGTTTAAATTGACCATCTACATTCTTTGGTTATATGACATCATTTGGAACACGCTCTATGAAAATGAAAACCTGATGATTTGCAAACACACAACAATAAAAATATCAAGAGGAGAGGTTGAAAAATTGAAATCTTACATCTATATTTGCCCCTCATTTAAACTACTGTAGTTAAAGTATGAAAATGTCTGTTAAGTGTTAACAGTCTAGTGTAACGTCCGAAACGTGCTAACAGCATACCAGAAAGTGCTGTTAAAATGGCTGAATAATTTTTACGAGTCCCTTTTGTTGAGATTTTTTCAGATAAAGTACAATTATGGATTTACTGTTTAAAGCAGCAAGCAATGCCTTGCATCACAAAGTGTGGCTTCAATATTGTATGTTTTATAAATCAATTTCGCAAAAAGTTGAGATATTTTACAGAAAATTTGATTTACTTTTTTAGCATCATATTTCTTAATATCTTTATATTCAAACCTATATAAATTTATCAAAATAGTTTCCTTAACAGGAGTGTTCATTGTGAAATCGTAACTTGCAGATATGATCAAAAATGGTGTTAACAATGAAATTGTGTAATGTCCGAAACAGCCTTCTTGTGCTTACCCAAAAATGATTGGATAAGAAAGACCTGATTTGTGTTTTGACTTGTGTAAGGACTTATGATAACTCATTTAATAAACATTTATGAACTCCAGATATCCTAAAATATGGATTATCATCATTAAAATGATATTTCTTGATTTAGACATTAAAAGTAAACTGTTAACAGAAAATTGGTTTTAACTATAAAAAATATTGTAATGATGCATTGCAAAATTTCTTTGTTTTGGTGGTTAGCTGCCTTGAGATGTTCAAAAATGTTATGATAGATAGTTCCTGCAGTTCATATCTTCTGCTACCTCTAATGAAAAAAATTTCGGACGTTGAGACAACTTTTTCAATTTTTGACTTTATTTCTAATATGCACTACTATAATTTGATTTCATTTCATTTTCATAGAATCACTTGGAGTAACTAATAAGCTTATTCAAACTATATACAATCTCATTAATTTATTTTTCTAGTGAGTTAATTGGGGATCTACATTGTTTACAGAAAATGTAACATCTGAAGCAACATTTTCAATTGTACTGTTCCATCAAAATACAGGAGATGATTCAGATTACTGTTAACTTTCTTTAAAGTCCCTGTTCAAAGAAAATCACAAATATATGGCAAATAACGCTTCACTAGAAACTGGTAAGCTAACAGATGGCCATCGTACAAGTTTGAGGTCGACTGCATATCGGGTGATTTATAAAAATACATATAAAACCACCTCCATTGCATCTGGGATATACGAGAGATTCGCCAGAAAAATAACGATGTTTTAATGATGTCACATTATGAACCATCCCTGCCCAAGCAGACGACATCCCACAAAGAATGAACATAATTGCAATGCTATTATTTCTCAAATTATAATGAGTTTAGTGAATATAAATGTGATGGCATTTGACACCATTCAAAAAGGGGTATGAAACCGATTCTAAATTCTTTTATTTGTAAATACACAGGATAGGGGTTAATGATCAATCAAAGAAACCACACTTTCAAATTGAAAAAACCCTGAATGATAGCATGGACAGCATATGTTCCCTTTTGAAACGCCGAACTACCACAGTGTTGCAGCTGAAAATACAATGGCATCTTATTTTGTTTACAAGCAATGGATCACTTTATTTAAGCGTTTTGTAACTGATAATAATCGTTACTTTGAATGTTTCCAAGCTTTGAATTTTGATAACCTTGTCCAATCAAAGTTTCACCTTTGCAATAATGACAATAAAGTTAGTTTTTAAAATCAATGAACCTTCTCTTTAAGATCCAATTATGCTCATTAATCATCAATAGAAAATAATCATATTGTTTGTAGCTACATATTTTTTTCAGCTCCAACCAAAAATGGTATGTCAATTTTGTTACAAAATTCTGTAAACAATTTGCTGTTCAGGGATACCTCATGCACATAAAGCAAAGTTGACAATTTTTCATCAAGCTATGGGAGGTCAATCTAGGTCCATACTACAAGAAAAATTGGCAACTGATTTCTAATACTTTATCTTTGAAAAGTTTCAGGCTCTCAAAGAGCCATTTAGCTATTTGGTTTTTAAGAAAACAGTGAGTGCCTTATAAAATCTAAAGTTTTTTTGGAAATTCTGAATATATCTGATAGGGAAGCCAATTTCCCTGACTAACATTGGCAAGTGATTGTATTAGACAAGTTCATGATGTTCTTATATGAAGAGCAAAAGAGTACTGGGAAGTCAACACAAGATTTCTATCTCCCACTTTGAGAGACTGAGAATATCACTGATTCTTATTTGAATAAGTAATGATGGGAACTTAACTTTATCAATTATCAGTACACCTGTGATACCCTCCACAATATATCCTAAAACAATCCATCATATCTAATTATGTCTTACAGGCCTTCCAACTACAAATAGTTCTTTGACATTAACTAATCACACTCATTGATGAATGTGAAGATAAATTGCAATCACAATTTGTGAAACAAAATCACCATGATAATGTCAAAAACTGTGGACAACTAGGTTTATGAAAATTACATAAGTGAGCTTCAAAGCTTTTGAAATAAAAGAGAGAGCATTTTGAGAGTTCACATCAGGCAACCAGAGGCTGCATAACAATGGGCCTGGAAGTAGGTGTGGATGGGGGGGGGGGGGGCTCATTTGTACACCAAACAAAAAGGTCCCCCATCCACACTTATATAGTCCGAGCTCGATGCTTGGCTGCACTTGCAACATATTTTAATTTGCAAAAGCAAAAAACCAAAAGATTGCCCTTAAAGAATAAATGGCCCTTTTTACATCATTCAAAACAGCTATATTGATGAGAATGGGACATTATTGGCATTAACTGCCTGAACATCATTAAAAACACAATCCATCTTCAAAAGTAAAGAAGAATTCACTGTTGACAATAACAGTGTTGTATTAAACATTTTGCTTTTGGACATATTTAGGATTGCTGTATATTCCATGAGAAAACATCATTAATAATAGGCATCATTGCAGGGGGGGGGGGGGATTCCCTTCGTAAACATAGGGGCCTACTGTAAGTAAATTAGAGCAGTAAATGAAAATGAGGAATATCGGTGCTCAAACCTGACTTGCAGAACTTTTTATGAGGGGTATTTACATATCAATACACTAGCCAGAAACTTACCACAATCAAATCGCTTCTTGATCCAGAAGGAACATCCTTACATCCAGGCTCCTATTTGTAGGACATAAACAAAAATGACAGGGGCATCGTTCATGGCAGGTAATACAAATGGAAGTAAACATTAGAAAATCATAAGTTTGAAAACAATTTATAGGTAACGCTGTACAATGTAATTCTTAGTTAAAGAATTTCATTTCATTTCATTGATTGGTTCAACCATTTTTTTAAAACAAACATTCAAAATTACAAGCTCGAAGGCTTGACTGCACCTGCAACATATTTTAATTTGCAAAAGCAATAACAAAAAGAAGCTGATATGCTTTAAAAGACAAACAAAATCAATAGGAATAAAGTGAAAGGACGTGAAGATTTAAGGTACATAAAATGTTTGAAAGAGTTACAAAGACCTACTCTCAGGATTACTATTTTAAGTTTTAAGAGTCACATACAAATCAATGTTCATAAATCAAGTTTGACTGATGATGTCTCTCGTATAACAATATCCTTGAATTTGGTGTGAATTTAAATGGTGTTTATTCCCCTTCATAATGATGCCCCATTTGTAATGATTATCCGTATGTAATCATGGAATGTGCAATAAACATGAGTCTAAGGCAAAATTAAAAGTGAAATGTTGCAAAATGCATTGTAATTGTCAGGAACGCATTCTACATTTGTTTGAAAGATGTTGAGGCCTTGCAAAGTAATTATATGCAGGACTAAAAGCTGTAAACTGACAGACTTGCAACAAATGTATGATGTACTCAAACAAAATGCAACAAATGTATGATACTCAAACACAATGACAATTTCTCAATCAGCTGATTACAAATGCATTTCATCTTACAAACATTATTGGCATTAACTACCTGAACATCATTAAAAACACAATCCATCTTCAAAAGTAAAGAAGAATTCACCGTTGACAATAACAGTGTTGTATAAAACATTTTGCTTTTGGATATATTTAGGATTGCTGTTTATTCCATGAGAAAACATCATTAAAAATAGGCATCATTGCAGGGGGGGGGGGGATTCCCTTCGTAAACATAAGTAAATTAGAGCAGTAAATGAAAATGAGGAATATCAGTGCTCAAACCTGACTTGCAGAACTTTTTATGAGGGGTATTTACATATCAATACACTAGCCAGAAACTTACCACAATCAAATCGCTTCTTGATCCAGAAGGAACATCCTTACATCCAGGCTCCTATATGTAGGACATAAACAAAAATGACAGGGGCATCGTTCATGGCAGGTAATACAAATGGAAGTAAACATTAGAAAATCATAAGTTTGAAAACAATTTATAGGTCATGTTGTACAATGTAATTATTGTTACAAGAATATCATTTCATTTCATTGATTGGTTCGACCATTTTTTTAAAACAAACATTTAAAATTACAAACGATGTTCGAAAGATATATTCAAAACATATGTGACATACAAAGTAAAAATGGTAGAATCATTGACATATAGTAAAGACGTGCTTAAGGATATGTCAGGAGGAATAGGGTTCCAAATAACAGAAAAATTGTTTCTTACAGATTTAAAAAATATAGTTGTTTCCTGGCCAAAATTTAAATGAGTCTCGCCCACGAGTATTATAATAATGAACATCATTAAAACATCAGAAAGCAATCAGTGAAAACTGAAGAAAAAGGGAAGTGTAAAATACAAGCAGTTATGAAATTTGAAAGTATGCTCAATTAATCAGAAGTTGGATATCTGCAAAATATTTTAAAGTCTACAATTTTTGGGGTAGAGAAATAGTCATCAATTTCTACTTGTTTTCCAAAAAATCATTTTCTAGCACCTGTGTCCTATTGAACCAGGGAGTGCCTACTAACTCTTGATTATGTTGATCTTTCTTCAAAATAGATCTATTCCTTTGATCAATTAAGGATGGTTGTGTTGTGATAATTAATGGGAAGGCTTCTCTCAAGAGAAAACATATAATTACAAAGTATTGTGTTTAACTCATCAACTTGAAAACTTTAACATGTCTTAAATGTCTTAGCTTTTATATAGAGTTCCCTTTAGATTTCACTATTTTGTTTCTTGCTTTTTTTAAAACCAACATAATAACAAGATGGACATCCACTTTCATGACTGGTGTTACATACAGGTACTTCCCTATTTTAAAAATCATTATCCTTATTGACAGAACTGTAAGCGATGTCAGAAAAACAAAACTTGTTCAACCTAAACAACAAGGAAGTCTACAGCTTTTTCAGGCTGGGGTAAAGACTGAGATGTTACAGATACAAACAAAAAGCCAGATTCCTAACTTACAATACAAATTAAAAATAGAAAAGGACTTTCATTTGTGTAAAAAAAATTGGCAAACTTACAGTGCTAGTTGACACTCTCTTGGAAGAACAGCTCTGGAATCACTGGGAGCACCTCCATTCGTAATTCTCATCTCATTCATCTGCTAAGAGACAATGACCAAAACTTGTACATTCAAGAGATGCCTTAAATTTACATTACCTTAGTTTTAGCAGAAACATCAAATTTTTCTTTTAAAATTGAAACCAATTATGTCATGTAGTGATTATTGAGCATTACTGGTATGACTCCAAACTTTAATAGCGCTCAGCAAGTTCAGCAAGCTCAGCAAAATAAAGTTGGAACTAAAGTTGATTAAAAATGGTAGTTTTAATTATTAAAATAGAAAATCAACATACTATAACAAATACAAATTAGATATATTGGAATGTTTTCTGTGACTAAATAATTCTGAAATTCATAAGATACATCTAAATTAGACTCTAGACCCAACTCCACTTCTCAACTAAATCTACAAACACCCAGTATGGGCACATCATAGGTATTTACATGTGTACAGTATGTTATTGAGGTTTTATCAAGCTGATGGCCATGCCCTTACTCGCACTAATGTAGCCAGGGGACAGGGCGACACATGCCTCCTTAATAATGCTTTTGGATAAAACTTATTTGTTGTTGTTGGTTTTTATGGCGTTTTCCATAGTCATTGGTAACATTGGTAAACCAAACTGACGTTATTGGTACAACAAACTGACAGAATGCAACACACATACCAACAAAAGGTATAATTTACAAACAAAAATGGTAGAAGAAATACCATTTTCCAGTTGTGAATGTGTGAAAATTATCACAACTCACTTGATTCACTCACACAGAATTGTAATCTTTAGTCAGTTGTAAAATGTGTCTGCCAATGTTATTTTGATTATATTTGGTTATATTTACATTTAGGTCCAAAGAACAGGACAACATGATATGAGCTTAAAACTTAAGCATCATGCTCTGTTATTAGCTTTGGAAAAATTGTCAGAAAATTGATTATGATGTACCCACATCATGTGTGATTTACCAACAACAACAGTTAAAGAATACATTTTCAAACGGTAAAGTGTAAAATTGTCTCAACCTGCTTCCTTTGCTCACTTAAACAAAATGTACTTCCTGTCCTCCATCTGAATGAAATTTCTTTCAAGTTTGATGGAGTTCCAAAGGACCAACAGAAACAGAGTTTACTAATGTATACCTAGCTTGATAATGAGCATAATTAATACAAGACCTGTTTGACAGCCATTAATTAAACCTGCAGTAAAGATGTGAAACAGGCAGGAAATCAGAGGACAATGATATTCTGGAATTAGATGACTTCCCTAAGCTGGGGGATGCAAAACCTCCCACTCCCTTCCCTTCCCCAATTCAGGGCAACCAGCTCATATTAAGGCAGCAATTACTTGCCTTTAGCCACTTTTATTGGGTTTTCATAATTTGTTGATAAGATATCAAACATAAATCAAGTCAATCAAACAAAAAACAAACAAAATGCAGCAATACAACAGCATACAACGAAAACAGTGCTTCGTAACTATCTACATGTAATAAAAGCAGTCACTTTTTCTCTTCCACATATCTATCCTCTGTAATTAGAAAAAAAACAAGTGTCTAATTTAGTAGAGGGATAAACATTTTTGCATTTAAGTATCAAGTATGTAGAATTTGAAAGATTAAAAAAGCAATCATCATAATAATTTTGCTTTTGTAGATATACAGACAGGATTACAGATCATAACAATTAAATTTCCTTTTCTTCCAGAGAGGGAGAAAAAGAAAGTATTTAAAAAAAAAAGTAGTTTCAGAAATTAATAACTGTACTCATAACTTAAATCTCCATTTCCGAAAATGAATTGGAAGTTTGTCATTTTTCTTAGCAATACGATATTCAATATCTTTGTTAACGGCAATACATGTACATGCTTTATAACCGTAAAAGGTTGGTGGTTTATTTTTGAATTTGCAAACATACATGTAAGTATAATATTTAGGTCAAAGAAACAAATATATTAGGAATTTATCGACATTATAACTAAACATCTTTTCAAATGTTGAAACATTTTGTACATCAGGCTTTTTGGTTTCCTGAAAAATAACTTTCATATTTTCATCCCAAATGTGTTTTACAATAGGAAATTCAATAAAAAGATGTACCGGTATATAGGTTTCAGGGGCATTAATTGTTACAAAGGGAACAGTTGGGGGAGTCCTTTCTTTTGATTTTATACAAAATATCATTGAAACCTAGTGCTTTAAGAAATAAATTTAAATAGAAAGAGTGCATACATGTACTTATGGTGGATTTAAAATTATTTACATGATTTTTTTTCACATTTGACCTCATCAGAGTTGTGAAAATCATTCCTAAATATCATTTGTTTGTATGGAACACCTGGTTTTAACATGACACTGTATGCATATTTTGGAATTTTCTGAGTTTTCAAAAGTGTGGACTGTGGTTCTAATTTCTTCAATAATTTCATGTGGGGTTAAGTGAGACTAACCTCTCATTTTGTTTATTTTTCACATTCAAAAGTTGCATTTCCTCCTGTCCTGTGCACTAATATCATAATCAAGAATAAGCTCCTCAAATAGTTTATTACCAGGGTGAGGAGGGTTGAGTAAATCACTAATAAATAGTTACCTCTGTCTAACCTAGCTATCCTGATATATGAAATGTTGCTTTCATTTTGAGCAAACGTTTCTATTCAACCAAATAAACTGACAAGAACCAATTGGGAAAAGGGTGAATCAAATTCAGCTTCCAAATTTTTTCCCCTAAATATATAACATGTTCGGAGAGACTTGGCCAATTGACTTGAGATTAATCTGTTAAGAACATATTCAGATGCATGTGTGTTCCATAGAATATCCTTACTATCACTAAAATTGTTACAAACAGAAATTTAATAGACTTCCACCAACTGTCATAATTATCATGAAGGAGCATTTTAACCCATGACATTTTTTGTGAAACAGACGAAAGTAGGGGTCAATCATTCGTAAACCACCCAAAGAAAATTCATTACACATGTATTGTCTTTTGGCCCTACCATTTCCACCACTCTATATACATCTAAACAACAAAGTATTTAATCGTTTGAAAAAACTCTGTGGTATTTTAACACATAAGACAGAAGGAAGAAAAAAAGGAGTAGTGGCAACAATAGGGTCTTTACAACACAGAACTTCCCAACGAGGGATAAGATTCTACCAGCCAGCACTTTAAAGTCTTTTTAATGGATTTGAGTTTGGTCCTATGATTAAGTTCATATAGTTGATTTAAATTCAAAGAAAAATGGACACCTAAAGTTTTTAAAGTAGAGTTATTCCACTTTTAACCGTTAACAGAAAAGGAAATGCATAAGAGCCTTTCTTAGAACCAATCCATATTGCTTCTGAATTAGATATATTGAGCTTACAACCAGAGCTATCAGAAAAATTACCAATAGTGTCAAACAATCATCTAAAGGAGGTAACTGAGCCATCAATAAAAGATACTGTGGAATCATCTGCTAACAAAGATATTGTTATGTATTGCTAGAGGCATGAGCGTCCCTGGACGGTGTGTGGGCTCTATAGTTTACACTATTATTACATTATTATTATATTTTCAATTGTTTAAACAAATTGTTGGCTTACACCCAGTAGATGCAGGTTCAAATCCCACTAGTTCCAAGATTTTTTCTGACTTGTTTTTTAATTACAGATCAATCAATCAATCTTTATTTACTGGGTGTTAGCCAGCAATTTGTTTAAACAATTTAAATTTCTCCCAGGAAGCATTACATTTATAAAGATATATATTATTTTCAACTGGTACTCCTTCGCTTTGAAAGTTTTGTTTAATAGTAAGAGCCATAGTTTCAATAACTAATAAAAACAAGTATGAAGATATGGGACTTCCTTGAAAAATATCATTTTCTCATGTTAATAGAATTTATCAAATTTCCATAATTATATACATAACTTTTTTGACCAGAATAAAACATTTATATCCAGTTATTGAATTTATTACTGAAATTAAATGCTGTAATACACCAAGAAGGAACTGATGAGAAACACTGTCAAAAGCTGTCTGAATGTCAAGCAGAACAATTGCACCTGGAATTTTCTTTGAGTCTGTATAAGATTCAATTTAAATCTGTTATCAACCAGAAATTGTTTCCAATATTCCTACCCTTTAAAAAAAAAGATTGGTCAAGTATGACAGACATTTTTTCAAACGGTTTGCTAAAGTTTTGGCTAAAATCTTGTAGTCTACTGTTAATAAGGAAATAGGTCTAAATTTTGGTAGATAGGAAGTATCTTTATCTTTTTCAGGAATCTAAGTAATAACTCCATTCTTTTGAGAGGTAGACATTAGTCCATCCTGCAGAAAAGAAAATTTACACAAGTTTAAAAGCATATCAGAAAGGTCTTTCCAAAAAACTATATAAAATTCCACAGGTAAACTGTCCAGTGATGGTGATTTGTTATGACTCATTGAATTAAGTGTCTCCAACAATTTTTGCTTAGTAATGTGTTTTTCAAGAAAATCTTTATGAACTTCATTTAATTGAGGAAGTTCAATGGAATCTAAGAAATTAACCATTATACCATCCAAATTATTATCATTGCATCTTCTCTTATACAGGGCTTGATAAAATGAATGAATTTCTCCCAAAATCGTTTGTTGATTTACAATAATGTCATTACTATCATTCTCTAATCTAAATATACTCTTCTTTTCTTCTACTCTGTTTTATAAATTACAAAAATATCTGGAACTCTTCTTCAGTCCATTGGATTAGAGAACGAACAATAAAACCTTGGGTTTCATCATTTTTTTTCATTATTTTTTGTCAAGAAGCTCAGTATTATCTATATCTGCACCTAATTTGATATCTAAATTCTCAATATCTTTAATTTTTTTTTAAATATTGATAATTCTCGGTTTCGTTTTTTCTGGGACGCAATGTATATATAAAAGAGGTTTTGAACTGTGACATTCAGTAATTTTGTTTCACCTTCTTTGAAGCTTGGATTAAAAAGAGGGATGTTTTCACCAAACTGATCTGATAGTAATGAAATAAATTGATAACCAACAAAACTATTGTATATGGTATACACTAAAAACATAAATCCATTAACAGTCCCTCTGCTATGAAAAACCAGTTCAAATATTCATCATTAGTTGCCATATTTGTGAGAACAATAAACTTAAGAGCTACAGTGTTATTTTGGGCAACTGAAAAGTCATGCATAAAGTAATAACAGTAGACTTGTATTATACAACATAACAAATCCTGGTTATTACTGCAAGTTTTACAGGTTACATGATACTGTATTTTTCATCTCAAATGTTGATCACTATCTTTTAGAGTACCGGTAAGTTTTCTGGTAGTTTCATTTAGAGTAAGTTTTCTTATACATATATCTTTTAGAGCAAGTTTTCTTGAAGTTTCTTTTCTTTCTTCTAAATTTTTCACTGCTTTGCCTTTAATTATTTATAATCCTTTCCTTTTGTCATTGCTCTATAGAGTAGTGTCTTTATCATTTCTTCTTATTTCATTAGCTAAAACAAAACAAAAATAGTATATCACTTTCTTTAGAAGTTCTCTATTTTCTATGTTCTCTATAGCATCTTCAACTTGTTTTCTCCTGACTTGAAATAGAGTTCTTGTATCCATAATTAACATTATCTAAGAATAGGGTCGCATTTCATAATACAAAATTTTTGTCGTTATTCCTAAGGGTCCCTATTCATAATACAAGAAAAGAGTCACTATTCATAATGCGGGAAGACAGTCGCTATTCATAATGTGGAATGAGGGTCACTATTCATAATACGAGAAGAGAGTCATTATTCGTAAGGACCACTATTCATAATCGAAGAAGGGAGTCGCTATTCATAATACGAGAAGAGGGTCGCTGGTCATAATACGAGAAGAGGGTGGCTATTCATAATATGGAAAGAGGGTCGCTATTCATAAAAATTAAATAAGCAGACAGAATGATAATAAGAAAGGGAAATATTGGATGGGGGACACCCCCACGGCTATGGTAAAGCTATGGGGGAGGGGGCGGCTCATGGCCCTGAATATTTGTTGAAAACTTATATTGAAAACATACATTTCTGAACAATTAAAGAAAAAAGGCATGCCCCAGTAATCTAAACAACCCATCATCCCGGGCCCCCAATCATCAATCAGCCCCCCGGAAATAAATATAAATGTCTGACATCTGAATGTCCGAGTTGTCATCATTGGCAGGGCAGGGGGCAGGGGATATTTCATATGTAATGATGTGTTTGTTCTGCAATTATCTATCTTGTTTCATGACAATTTATGTCGACCTCGTTTGGTTTGTTCACTTTATTGTAATTTTATATTTTGGTTTGGCTGTTTAAAGTTATTGATTCTTTATATATCGTGTGTGAACCAGAATGCATGCAGAAATGGATTTGATTAATTATTGCGTGTATTTTCCGTGTTTGCTTTGAATTTATCATGTCTCAAATTGATTAATGTTAAACTTTTTCTGAACCTGCACGCATATTTGTATTTACATTCCATATTTTTCCTGTTTTTGTTCTGTATTTATCATTATATCCTGCCCCCTTGTTGCTACAAGGGCTAGATATCCCACCCCCAAAATAATAACATAACCAAATTTCTCACATATTTTTGTTGTTGTTGTTGTTGTTGAACTAGACCTTATATCAGACCTCCTTACCCATCATCATCACCACCCCCACCCAACAAAAAAAGACAGTAAATGTTTGGTTTATATTCAGATTGCATTACTGCAAAAAACCTCAAAGGTCCAAAAGTGTTCAAGCCCCCTTTTCCCCAAACAAAACACAATATCAAAGTGCCCCCCCCCCCCCTCCCCGACTCTCTACAGGGAATTACTTAGCTTCTGGTCCAGTCCAACTCCTAATGTTTTTGGTGTTAGGAAAGTTTCAGGAAATCAAGATTGTGGATGAATAGAGTTAGGTTAATTAGTATGATTACCGGTACTAGTATCCTGAGGTACAGGTGTATGTATTGAAAATCTTGAAACTCTACATTGGCGAAAATTGAAAAGCTTCTGGGTGCCTGTCCTTGACTTTTGGCACTGGATATGACATATGGCTAAGGCTATATAATTTGTACGTCCATAGGTCCTATTAAAACCATTTCCTACTAAAACATTGCTGTATAAACAATTACTAGTTTCTAAAATAGCATGGGCCTGCTTGTTCTACTTAATGTCTCAGTGGCGTAGCCAGGATAAGATCAGTAAGGGGCAGAGTGGTGGGGCAAGATTTCTCACAATGGGGACAAATTATGATAGGATAAGTTGTTATGCTTTACTTTATTTTTGTCATCACAGAAGTGGGGCAAATATATTAGCTAGGTTATGAGGATGTCTCTATATAATTATCAAAGATAAAAGGTAATATATACTTTTAAAGGTAAAGACCAGTATTGGAAACGCCCCAATTTCAAAAAATGAAATGGAAGCTCTCATTACCAATCATGTGAAAGAATATGTTTTGACTAATACATGATGATAACAAATTTGCCGGGAAACCGCCTACTAATTCATATATTTGGTAAATTTGTTTCTCTCATGGTCTGGTGAGAGATAAAGGGTAGTCCCATATACATCTTTCTGTGTATAGTGCTTGTAACTTTACGACAAATGGGCCAAATTTCCTATCATTTTGATGATTCCAGAACCTTGCAGATGCTAGATGCTAGATGATCAACCTTTTCTGATCGATTCCACAACGTTTCTTTCACAATGCAATCGCATGACCATTACTGGTCTTTACCTTTAAAGAAAGACATAATACAGGGGACGCCAGCACTGATTGCATATGGCGTGACGGTCACAAAATCATATCTTATTTGGCCAAAAATCTTGATAATCTCGTATTATAAATCGCCACCCTCTTCTCGTATTATGAATAGTGACCCTCAATACAAATTATGAATAGCGCCCCTTCCTCATGTTTATAAATAGCAACCCTCTTCTCATAGAATTGAATAGCGACCCTCTTTTTGTATTATGAATAGCAACCCTATTCTCTGTCCTTATGGGTAGCGACCCTCTTCTCGTATTATGAGTAGCGACCCTCTTCTTGTTTTATGAATAGCGACCCTCTTCTCGGTCCTTATGGGTACGGACCCTCAATACAAATAAATAGCGCCCCTTCCTCATGTTTATGAATAGCAACCCTCTTCTCATAGAATTGAATATCGACCCTCTTCTTGGTCCTTATGGGTAGTTACCCTCTTCTCGTATTATGAATAGCCACCCTCTTCTTGTATTATGAGTAGCGACCCTCTTCTCATATTATGAATAGTTACCCTCTTCTCGTATTATGAATAGCCACCCTCTTCTTGTATTATAAATAGCCACCCTCTTCTCATATTATGAATAGCGACCCTCTTCTCATATTATGAATAGCGACCCTCTTCTCATATTATGAATAGCGACCCTCTCCTCGTATTATAAATAGCGCACCTTCCTCATGTTTATGAATACATGTAGCAACCCTCTTCTCATATAATTGAATAGCGACCCTCTTCTCGTATTATGGATAGCAACCCTCTTCTCATACATGTAGAATTGAATAGCGACCCTCTTCTCGTATTATGAATAGCAACCCCTTCTCATAGAATTGAATAGCGACCTCTTCTCGTATTATGAATAGCAACCCTCTTCTCATAGAATTGAATAGTGACCCTCTTCTAGTATTATGAATAGCAACCCTCTTCTCATAGAATTGAATAGCGACCCTCTTCTAGTATTATGAATAGCAACCCCTTCTCATAGAATTGAATAGCGACCTCTTCTCGTATTATGAATAGCAACCCTCTTCTCATAGAATTGAATAGCGACCCTCTTCTCGTATTATGGATAGCAACCCTCTTCTCATAGAATTGAATAGCGACCCTCTTCTAGTATTATGAATAGCAACCCTGTTCCCGTGTTATGAATAGTGCGCGTATCCCTGCGTGTATCTGACGCGAAGGCAATCTGCATGTAATCGAAAAGGCTTGACTCGAACTTTAATTTATCTTTATAAGGAGTAAAGCATAATTTGTTGATTAACGTTCTATTAGGTCTTCTTCGATGTTGTATAAAACAAATAATGAATGTTTTTCATTCGTTTAATAGTGCAAATATTTTCATTCGTTGAAAGATTAACGTTAATTCTATTCAACTCGGCTGACGCCTCGTTGAATAGAATGTTAATCTTTCAACTCATGAACATATTCGCACTATTGAACTCATAACCATTCATTATTTGTATACTATGTAATGACCCTTAATGTGAATTATGAATAGCTGCCCTCATCTCACATTATGAATAGCGGTCCTTATAAATAATCATGCCTTTATGAATAGTGACCCCTTTTCCGTTTTATGAATAGCGAGGTTACCCCTGTAGATCACCCTTGCAAAACAAGGGGTACGTAAAAGGGCTGCTATATTAACCAGCAGAGCCAATTGGCCCTCTGCCCCCTCCCCCACAATTAGTTTTGGGAAGTTTTTTGGGGGGTTGATTTGAAATTTCATTCTTAGAAGCGACTAACAAATAGTGGAAAAATACAGTTTTTAAAATGTAAAAATGTAAAGTCTTTTCAAAACGTACTTGCTCTGCTTACCCAAGCAAAGACTAATTTGATTCTGATTCAATATTTACAGAATAACTTATGAAACACATATGACACAAAATTACCAAATACCTTGGACTTGCCCATACACGAGCATCAAAACAATATGGACTTGAAAATTTGAATTGTTGATATTTATCGTTCTAAATTTCACAACTATCCACATCAGGATGTATAACAAACCAAAGTACCAGTACTGTGAAAGAAATTAGCTGAAAACACAAGATTGGTTGGCTTTTTAAAAATTAGTTTTTAACCTTAGAAACTGCCATGGACCCCCCCCCCCCCCCCCACTCGACCAAAGCTTCAGTCTTGTAGTTGTATGATGGGGAGCCCTTTGTCTGTGCATCTATTATTAGAATACATACATGTAGGCGATTGAGGCCCTCCCCCCCCCCCCCCCCTCCGATCGAATAATGAAAAAAAGAGAAAGAAAAAAGAAAAAGAGAGAAAAAAAGAAGGGGAAAGGAAAAGGAAGATAAAAGAAGACGATTAGACCCCTTCCCCCCTGATCGTAAATTTGCATTCAATTTTCTGACTAGACCTGTGCCCCCGTATGATGCCAGCTAGCCCCCCCTCAACTTCTGACTCTAGCTACGCCAGTGCATATGTTCGGGATTTATGACATGATGGAAACATTTTCAAGGGTTGTAGTATGTGAATATAATTACTGAAATAAGACTAAATCAGTACTAATGTTATGTAGATCTAGCCTATAGTAATCCCAGACAACTCGCCCTAAAGACAGCTCGCCCTTGGAAAACTCGACACAATACCCTGGACATCTCGCCACAATACCCTAGACAACTCGACCATGGCGAGTTGTCCAGAGTATTGTGGCGAGATGTCCAGGGTATTGTGTCGAGTTGTCCAGGGTTGAGATGTCTTTGTGGCGAGTTGTCTGGACCCCGTCTAATGATGTAGCTGCTAGCTGTTCGTTCCCCCAGTGATTTCTTCTTAATAACATTATATAAATTAGGTACCTGTCCTTGTCTAGACCCTCTACAGATACTACACAAACCTAACATTACACTAGTCCAAATCAAACAACACAGTAACACTAAACAACAGTTATAGTACTAGTATTTATAGTATATTAGTACCTGCATGATCTGACATGTACATCATGTACATGATGTAGGCCTAGGGCTAATTTATTGAAGATACATACAATAATGTATGTAGGCGGCTAGGCCTACCCTGATTTAATTAACATTGACTTGTAGTTGTACACATTACTTGATCTTACTGTTACTAGTGTTATAACTAACCGTTCTACGACAGCACAGTCACAGTCACAGTGGCAATCAATTAGTCAAGATAATCAATACAACAAAGATGATAAGGCAACAAGTATAATTACTCACCCATAACACCATCATTCTGTCAAACTGTACATACATATATGTAGGACTCCATGCATGCAGCATGCGCATCCATCAAGCGCCTTGGTAGTCTCTTTTAAAGTCTATGCGATAATACACGCAGGAGCAGGCTCGTGTGTATTGTCAATGGTGATGACAACACATTTACCAATTTTCATATGGAAAGTTGTTGCTTTGGGCAACAACTTTACCAAATCGGTAAAAAAAGCAACACATTTACCATTTTTGCAACAACTTTACCATTCACAGGCAACAACTTTACCAAAAATTGGCAACAAGTTTACATGGGAAAACCCTCTCTCTCTCTCTCACTTTCTCTCTCTCTCTTTCTCTCTCTATCTCTTTCTCTCTCTCTCTCTCTCTCTCTCTCTCTCTCTCTCTCTATCTTCCCCTCTCATCCTCCTCACTCCTCTCTCTCTCTCTCACACTTTCTCTCCCTCTCTCTCTCTCTCTCTCTCTCTCTCTCTCTATATATATATATGTATATATATTTATATCTCCGTCTTTGCCTTCCCCTCCCTCTGTCCCTATCCATTCCAAATTGTATCCAACTCTATCTATCTATCAACCTATCTACAGTTAATAATTCAACTATTCATCCTTCTAACAAGTTTAGTAATGGTTGAAGATTAATGTTTCTTGAGAATGTGTATTTTAAAAGCTTACATCTAAAAGTATGCAACAAAGGCCCTTATTCAACCCGTCTGCCTTCATTCTTGAGATAACAAAAAACAACATCAATTTACAAAGGGTATGAATAATTTAGTTGTTAAATGTATCTATCTATCTATTCATTCATTTATCTATCTCCTCACCTATCTATCTATATATCCATATATCTATCTATACATCTATTATCCATTTATCCCTTTGACTTCCATTGGTATATATATATATAGAGAGGCTTAAGATCCATTGCTGATATGAAATCAGGTGTGACGTCATTCAATGGACCCATTTATGTCAGAATCATTCCGCAATTCGGTAAAAACGTTTCCGCCAACACTCGGGTCATCGGTCGACCAGCGAATTTATCTACGAGTGGGACCATTATGTGATTAAACGCTTAAAACCTATGTCCTGGGACACAAATAAGTCTTTGGAGTCCTTAAAGACGAAATCGAGTACCGGTCACGGGATTACATTGTCGAAGATATTATCTGGAAAGAAATTGGAGGGTCGGCTATAATAGTGCATACAAATATATGCAATCTTAGAGGTTTTGGATTGATCAAAATATTGTTGTCTTTTTGTTAATGATTAAATTTGGCTGGAAGTCACATAGCTACACAATGGGTATAAGGGACTACACACACGTATGAAGCATGAACATGCTGAAAGTTTAGTCCTAACCCTTGTTTTCTCGCTTTGTAAAATTTTTATCGCCATATTTCGAATAAAAAGGCATTTTAAGAGCAATCTTTTTCGTTTAATCTTTCTACTGCGATATTCTTGCAAATTGACCTAATAATGAAGAAGCTCATCCATTTCTTTTCCAGAATGTGATGTCCTCTTTAAATTTAAGAAATATTGGTCTCAACGAATCAGCTACTTTTCGTAATATAATGAGGGGATTTAAAGAGCAATCCTTTTCAGGAAAATTATATTATAATATTCTTCCAACTTACATAGTACGATGTTGTATGAGTAAGATCACATATTATTTGTCAATCAGTCAATAAGGGTTTATTCAACATGACGTTCTTGCAGCCGAAGCTGAATTGCATGGTTATTTACAAGGTAAAATACATCATGGTGGTTAAAATACAGCATTATACATAATAAACATGAAATAAATGACATATAAAAGGATAAATATACTTGATACATTCATACGCTTTGCCAGAAGTCAATCTCCTCTTTAACACGTTTAAGTTCATTTGGTAACCCAAAGAACTCGGCTCTGGTCAGCGTGCCTCCAAGCGTCAAATGCCTGGCAAATTGGTCCGCGGCATGATTCGGACCGATGTGCAGAGGGCCATGGCTTTCGGACCGACAACTGTCGTTGGTTCTTAATTCGGTCGATAATCATTCGGACAGTGGAAAAAATGAGAGGTGATAAGAGACCAGACTTATTAGAAACTCATTCGCACTTATCATGCTTTAAATGGTGTCATTGGCATCGAAGAAATTGCATTATGCGAATATGACCTAGTTTTGTTCTGTCTTGACTTGTTTGTTTGTGTGTTTGAGGGTTCTTGTTTCAATCTTACTGATCTATACGAATGCTTTATTTCGAAAATGTTGGAGAATGTTTTCATAAAACATCGGCTTTCCAAAAAAGGCTAAAAGAGCTATGTATTGTGTTTTTAACATAAAGTTGAGTTCTGGTCATGTGAATGCATTGTGAAGGAAACTGTGTAGAGTCGATCAGAAAAAGTTGATCATGTAGCATAATTGGTTTGTACTGCAAGGTTTTGGAATCATCAATATTATTTAAAAATCGGCCCAGTCTTGGTAAAGTAACAAGCACTGTACACAGAGAGATGTTTGTGGGACTACATAAACATGTAGCATAAGGTCCTCATGTTTAACCTGTGCAATGTCATATTTAGAATATGAATGCATTTGAAGAGTCATGCTTTTCAGGGAACATTTTTTCTCTCTGATGTCCTTCCACACTTCCATAATAACAATGAAAGCGCTCACAAATTATGTTTCACCTCTTCCCAGAACTCAATCTTCTCTTTAAGTCTCTACGGTGAGATGAAGTAGATTGTTCATTCAATGAAGAAAGATACCATAATCCATTAATGTTCTTCTTTACTTCTTGGATATTATAATTTTTTCATTTTGTTTGAACGTATACCTATGGTATATATGAACATGATGGTTGGTGCATTTTACTATTTGATCCTAATACGAAACATCACCAGACAGAAGAGATTCAGTCTGTTTATTTACTATACATTCAGCTATGATTAAAAAGATGGAAATCGACATCACTCATCGACAAAAATGAAAATCACGATGAAAGAATAAAATGCATATCTTTTTATAGATATTACAAATGATTGAACGCTCAATTTATTTCACAAAAAAAGCTAGTATTGTGTGAACGTACATGTAATTTATATCAAAGAACGCTATGTATAAGGATGTGCTCCACGAAGCAAACAATCGAACACTAAACATCAGTGCAAAGCATGAAAACATGAGATATGATATGAAATTATCACCAGAAATTTCTGTTTTGGATCTAAATATACTATGCATTTAATGTATTCTGCATATGCATGTTTGAATATCAGGGTGAAAAATTTCTCACGCAAGTTTTATCCTCCATTTCTTTGTGTTTTGTTTTTTTCTTTTGTTTACATGGCTCACGTTAACTACGTCCTACACAGCGCTGAAGTACACTACATGCAGGGAAACAGTAGAAGCAGAGGCATAGCTGCAGGGACACTGGGGCACCCCCCCCCCCCCCACAATCGAATGACGAATGTAAGGAAAAGTGAAAAAGAAGGATAAGGACAGGAGGGGTAGAGTGGTAGCGTTAAACAAAATAGTGATACGAGCCTCCCCCCACACACACACACATCTTTCACATCTTCACTGGATTGCCAATGCTTTTTTCTTCGCCTTCAGCCCCCCCCCCCCCCCCCACCTTCAATAATACCAAAACCCTCTGAATGGAGGACCTGACGTTGCGCTATTCACTAAATAGATGTATTCCTCACATACCCTTTTAACCATCTGGAATAATCCAGCTTAAAGTACCCTTCCTTCCCCCAATCCCAGGAGAATATATCTTTAGATTGAGCACAGACAGTTGGGCAGAATTATCCAAAGAAATTCCAACGTTACACAAACCAGAAGTTCGTGGTATAAAACAGTTCAGGCGCCATTTACGATACAGCGATATAAAGATAAGGAATGATGCAATATGGCAATATCGTACTGAAGATTATAGGAAAGTATAGGCCTGTATGAAACGAATGAATTCATCTTGTTACATATCTCGAGATGAATTTGATAAGGGAGTTACCTAGCAATACCGCAATTCCCTCGACGTCAGATTTTGTTCTCAGCAACTTAAACATTGCCTTGATACCAGCCATCCTGCTGTACACACAGTTATCAACCGAATGGTTCCTATTCCTTGTAAATTTGATGTTTGTGTGGGATTTTCGTAACTCAAGAATGATAGGAGGACTGGTTGAATAATTTTAGGTGTAAGCTGTGATATGTCACATTCTCAAGAAACATGAATCTGGAAAAATTATTATATTTTTTTTTTTTTTTTTTTTTTTTTTTAAATTCACGTGCTTACACAAGATACAAAACTCGGTAAGGGTTTGAATAATTGTGTTGTTAAACTGTACGTGTAGTAGTTTTTAAGTAAACCTCTGCATTTCTCTGTATTATAAAGAATAAATATTTATTCTTTATATTTGTACTTTGAAAATTCCGCTCATGTAGTCCTAGGTGCTCCACGTTTCGGAAGAGAAAAGAAATGGTCGGAATAGATTGCTTGCCGAACGCATAATGTCATCTTCAAAGAAAGAAAAAATCTCCGAACTAGGCCGAGGAGGCGTAAGTTCAGTCTAGAACATTCGCAGGAAGGATATTTCCATGGCCTTTTCTTGACCTTTAATCAAAACCATGTATATCATCCTCCCATGCTTCATTCGAAACACCGACCTTTGCATTCTCTATAAAGTATATGTCTGCTGGAGAAACAGATCTGAAGATTTACAATTGACAAACACGAGTATAAACCTTGTCTTATTTAGCACACATATCTGGCACGCAGGGCTTCAATCAATAAAGTTTAAGGAAAGGCGTCTAGCATTTAGCCTCGAAATGGTTGCTTCTTAAGTGGCGTATCCGCCCCCCCCCCCCCCCCCCCCTTCGCCTCGTCCTCCGAAGGCCTAGAAAAATAGAATCAATGAGACTTGCACGGGGCATGTAACACACAGTACAACCGTTATTTGAATAACCAGGAACATGAAATCAATTATATTTGCACATGGTCTATAGCACACGACCTCGTATTACGATCTGAGGGGGGGGGGGGGGGTCTAGCCCCATCCCCATATTCGCCCTTGTCTATCAATTCCGGGATGCGCCATACTTTTTCCAGGGTTTAGCGTAAGCGGATGACTCAAAACTAGAGCATGAGTTGTCTACAACTATCACCGGTTGTGCTATGACTCAATGGTTTGTTTGAATACCAGGTACCCGTTTCACAAAGCCTTTTTTTCAATGACACATGACAAAAATCAGTGACAAATCTGCTGATAACCAATCAGAAGCAAGGATTTCAGTAGCTTATAACAAGAATTGTCATTTGTCACTGATGACAAGTTTTGTGAAACAACCCCCAGCTGAAAATACACCACTCACACATAATCAAGACAGGTAAATCAACGCTAAAGTTTTTGTTTGTCTGCCCCATCTTTAGCCAAAATTAAAATTGGATTTTACTGGAAAGATTACTTAACAAAATTCAATTATTTGACATACATCATCGAAGATCCAAATGCACATGATAATCTCGATAGAGTCCAAAGACACAGAAAGTATGTATTGGAAAATACACTAGAACGTGGAGGAATAGGGATAGGGGCATGACGGGTATTGCAATGTGCACTTTTTGTCATCTAGACATTCCTTTCTTGTCTCTTTGTGGCGTGTTCTTAGTATATTAGAGTCGGGAAAAACAATTGAAGGGTAGAATGAATAATGACGTCCACATGTATCTTGTTAGAATAGTGTGTTGTTATTCAAACGTTATCCAGACGGGGAAAAAGATCTGAGCCACAGTCGTGTTAAAATAAATTGAAATTTTATTTATCCGAAATCCTCATGGTAGTGTAGTATTACGAAGTATAGACATAACAACAACAAACTTTTAATTCCATGAAAACTATTACTAGTCATACGTTAATTATGACAGAGAGAGAAGTGGATGGGGAGAGAGAGAGAGAGAGAGAGAGAGAGAGAGAGAGAGAGAGAGAGAAAGAGAAAGAGGGGTGGGGTTGGAAATATTTATTTATGTATTTTCTCATTGGTTGCTGCTGCAGATGTCATCATACTTAAAATAAATTGGCGGCTATATTCCTATCTTACAAACTGATTAAATTTTGCGGCTGCACACGCATTCATATAAGTTGTATCTGTTTAGATCACCGCAAGTTATCTCCTCTTCATTATTTTAGGCGTCAAAACGTAATGAATGTTTCATCACAGCGGAATAACATATGAAATATTCATGTTATTAGTTGAACAGGCTGCAGTTATCACCATGGTTATCGTCTATACTGAACGGTTACGGTATCACTTGCGACTATAATTATCAAAATTGCTTGATTCAAAAGAAAGGTGCATTTGCTATTCGGCACTGCACTTGACTCGATGATGTTAAAGGGGCATATTCCCCGTATTCCAGAGGGCGTTCAAAATACGTACGCGCTGGCGGACGGTGCTATAGCTGCCTATTGACACCAACAGAATACGGCTCTCACGCAGATGGCATGTTCCGATAACTACACTGGCGGGAACGTGCCCCTTTAATAATAATAATAATAATAGCTAGTTCTTATATAGCGCTTTTCAGGACCGAAGGCCCTCTTAAACTGCTTTACAGATATAAGTTTTGAATGTCGATCTACAAGAAAAAATAAACATTAATTGATAATGTCATCCATAGGACACCATTGCTTGTAATCGAAGTCAAATATTAACATCACGTGGTGCCTCCTCGGTCAATTGGTCTGGTAGAGTGGACGGGATCACGTCGCATTTCTTCATTGCTATGTCAAATGCCATTGCTCTACGTGGTATTGAGCACACCTTTATGAAGCCTAACTTGTGAATTGTGGTTGTCTTGTCCCCCAATGTCTGCAAATGGACATGATCTTGAAGTGCAATGACACCTAACATCTTGTCTCCACGGGTTCGTCGCGTTCTGGTGTTAGAGGTTTTAAGGAAGCCAAGGCCGACACAGCGAGAGATTCAGGTCAAGCGTTTCTTAAGTTAGCCCCTTATTGATCTTTGTGCGATTTGTGGTATCTCTCCCTTTCTCTCCATTCCTTTACTTCTCCCCCTTCTCTCTTGCTCCCTCTCTCTCTTTCTTTCTCTCTCTTTCTCTCTCTCTTTCTCTCTCTCTCTCTCTATCTTGCTCTCTCTCTCTCTATCTCTCTTTATCTCCTTCTCTCTCTATCTCTCTATCTCTCTATCTCTATATGTGGGTCTCTGTCTTTCTGTCTATCTCCATCTCCATGTTTCTCTGTCTGTCCCTCTCTCTCAGACTCTCTCACTACCTCTCTTTGTCCGACTCACTGTCTCTCTCTCTCTCCGCCTCTCACCTTCTCTCCCACTCTTCCTTAAGAAGGAGAAAGGTACAAACGAAAATGGAAATAGGGAGACAATGAGGAGAAAGGGAAAGAAAAAGAAGAAGAAGAAGGAAAAGAAGGAAAAGAAGAAAAAGAATGGGTTCTTGTTTAGCGGCCAAGTCTGCCATACTTCAAACAATATAGATAGAAATTAACTCATAACGACAAACAACACCAATAAAATAAACACTCCATGGACATGATTGGAGAACAAGAATCAGATGACATGATTGTCTGTCTTCACGATTGTAAATAGTTAATATCTTTTGTGAGAGATCATCATCAAGTTAAGAATCGATGCTGGCTTGTATTCTCGGCACTCTTTATCAGCTTAATATTACTGCAACGGATGCAACACTTCTACTTAAAAGCTCCATTGGTGCACAGTCAGTCAAAGAACGGCCTCACACTAAACAAAACGTTTTAAGTACAACATTTATAAATTGATACCCTGATTTTTACAAATGATTGGTCTATTAGCCGATCAGGCATTCTGAATTTTTTGATAAATGTTATTTGGTTTGGGTCATAGTTTATTTGAATATAATATTTGGATAACATACTACATCAAGATCTTGCACTTGATGTAAAATACATGTAATGTTTTCAGGGTCCTGGAAAATTACTTGACTGCATCCTCAGAGCAACAAGAAGTTACAGGTGAAATTTGCCGAGACATCAGCAAGTTTGAAATCATTTATTTGTAGAGCATCTTTGTTTTGTTTCACATTCCTTTATTCCCTCTTATAATATTTGTATTATTGTCAAAATTGCCAACGCCTTTCCATAACAACACTCGTCAATCTTCGAATTATCGAGGGAGATGTGGTTCACTAAACATGGTTCACCAACACATGAGAGAACATGAAATATAAGAATGTTAAAATAGAGGGTTTGTATATTTATTAGACCCTTGAGAAGTCTGACAACCAGACACTTAAGTGCATCTCTTGGCAGTCAGAGTTTATGGTTTATATGGCATTTGAACCTATACAAGCTGAATGATTTCCTTTCACTTGAACAGGATTTTCCTTTCGCTATATCACAGTGATTTCTTCTCTTTTTATTTGTTTGTATGTTGATGTTTTTTCGATTTCCATACGAGAACCGACAGCTCTTTTTTTAGAAAGAAAGAAAGAAAGAAACGCACTTTAGATCTGAATACAAAATGACCAGTTCTTCCGGTTTTCGACAGTGTTTTCCATCTATGCCTTTCCATATCATTTGATATTAGATTTGTATTGACTGCAAATACTTGAGAGAATATATAGGAAATATATGAAGCTTGTTGTAAAAAACACACATGGAAATATACTTTGATTTCGTCAGAGAAAAATTAAGAATATGTTTCCTTACAATTGTTATCGAATTCAGACTATCAAAGAATGTGATGTAGGGTGGGTATACCATGTATATCATATTGATTATACAATGTGTTTGCGTGAAATATATACCAAACCATTACGCTTTCAATATTTGTAAGGAATTTAAATTTCCTTTCATTCTCTCTCTATATCACTCTTTAACTTTCTCTTTCTGTTTCTCCTTTTCTTTTTATCTTTACACTGGCTCTGTCCCTCTCTCTCTCTCTCACTCTCCTACATGTTGTCATTTTTAATTCTATTTATCTCCCTTTTACTTTTTTTTACCGGCCCTTCATCCGGGGGAGGTGCCCTCAGCCCCACCCTTCCGACCCGCCCTTAAAGCAACAATACTGCGATTAATAAATGCAATAGCTCTCCAAGTAACAAACGGGAAAGACGACCTTGACGTTGCTTCTACACTTTCAGTCTCGATTATCAATATTCAAATCCTAAATATCCCAATTAATTTCTACAGCGAGGCAAACATTTATGACAAGCAATGACAAAGCAATGAATAATATTGGATATGCTTAATCCACATGGCACTGCGTTAAAAGTGGAGGTTGAAGGTGACATACATTTTGATTGAGTACGTCCAATGTCGAAGCCCGTTTGCAAGGTGTTCAAAGAATTATTTATATTTTGATCTACCATCAAATTTTCTTTTCCATTATGCATTGAAGAGATCAAATAATCAAATCGTAATATAAAATGACGTCATTTTGTTTAAGTGACGCGTAGATCAATTTGAAAAGGGTTTTACCTTGCTCGTCATGATGTTTCGTTTGTTCTTTTTCTACAGATATTATTTTTGGGCCTTGACAAAAACATTGACAGAACAAAATGATTTTATTGTTACTAAAACTAGGCCTTCAATTTCTTCGTAAACGGATTTGGGAAATGAAATAACTCTTCTTTAGCCTTTCATACATGTAGGTTAGCTCAAATCATTTTCAACAAAGTTGTTAAAGAGAAGGTTGAGTTCTGGGAAGAGGTGAACAATATTTTGTGAGCGTTATTATTGTTATTATGCAAGTGTGGAAGAACATCACATAAAACATGTTCCCTGAAAAGCATGGCTCTTCGAATGCCTTCATATTCTAAATATGGCATGTAACAGCATATAAAAATCAGGACGGATTTGTATGTGCCAATGTGCAAATGTGCGAATTCAGTTGTGTCAGTCTTTAAATAACAAACATTTTGAACAACCGTCATCTGATCTGATTTGCAATATATTTCATCTTAATTAGTATGTCTTGTTTCATAAAGAATTCTCTGAAATAGAGCATTTAAGTCTTTCACTCAATAAACAAACTAGTTGACTATGATTCGGTCAAGAGCCCCTCTCCCGCCCTTCTCCTAATATTTTGTCGGTGTGTATATTTCGCCTTGCTTTGCTTCTAGCAACCCGTTTTCCAGATTCATTCGGTTTTCACCTGTCAAAAGAAATTCTTCAGAAACTTTGATATATGGGGATATTGGTTTTGTAAGTTCTTTAAAGCCCCTCTTAAAGCTTATCTGCCGTAGTTTACAGGAGGGATTAGACCGCTCTGCAAGGTCACTGGACAGGTGGTTATCTCATCAACTCAGCTCTCAGTTAACATAAGAAAAAGAGGATCGTGGGGGACCAATGGTCACCGATTAGGCATTGTTTGTTATATAGAGGGCGCAAGTAGCTACCAGTAGTGCAGTGGGCCTTTAAGTGTTGGGAGCCCCAAATTCGTCAAACATTTAGAGACAAATTTGAATTATATTGTATCATAATGTGAAAAAGAATGTCGTTTAAGGCACACTTCTGCAAAGATCTCTTCCAAAAATATGTTTGAATACAATATTGATAAAAGAAGACATACTTGGGTTTTCTGTTGGAGGCCTACGCAAAAAAACTTAATTTTATATTTTTTCATCAATATTCGACTTCAAACACATTTGTTTTGAAAATACTTGCAGAAATGTGTTTTAAATGACACCCTCTTTCACATCATGATACAATTTAAGTGAAATTATTTAGGCTCTCAACACGTTAAGAGAGGGCTTTAAAACCTCATATGTATTATCTCTGATTTTTGGCTCACGTAATGAATATTCGTATAATTCTGCTATGACATGTCCTTTGGAAGTCTTAAACCGATGGAAGAAAAATTGTTTTCATGACAGATAAATCAATCAATCTATAAATACCATTCAATATTATGTAAAAAATAATATATATAATATTAACTATAAGAAACAAACCGTTTAAATAATAATAACAGTTATTTTTTACCCAGGAAAGCCTCATCAGTGTCAGTGCTGTTCTTCCTGAGAGCCCTGCTATTATTTTCACCCCAGCGATTACCTCGTACCCATAAGAGCAGAGAGAGGGGCAAATTAATGTCTTGCCATAAGGACGTTAGTGCCGGGCTGGGATTCGAACCCTCAATCCTTGAAATGAGATTGAAGTGAATGAACCACTATACCACGACACCTTCATGCTTTCATCGATGAAATGTCTGATAGATAGCTTTAAAGATAAATACCAGTTCTGGTCATGCGATTGCATTGTGAATGAAACGTTGTGGAATCGATCAGAATAGGTTGATAATCTAGCATATAAGTATTGGTGTGCACTGCAAGGTTCTGGAATCATCAAAATAGTAAGAAATTTGGCCCAGTCTTGGTAAAGTTACAAGCACTGTACACAGAAAGATGTATATGGGACTACGCGACACGTGCGCGATATCTATCAGGTCCAAATAGATATAATAATTTACCAAATATATCAATTAGTAGGCGGTTTTTCGGCAAAATTTGTACCATCACATATTCTTTCACATGATTGGAGATAAGAGCTTCCATTTCATTTTTTGAGAGGGGGGTGTTTCCAAAACTGGTCTTTACCTTTAACAAGACGTTCCACCAGTTATAGAGCCTCTTGCATAATGGAGGGAGAAAGCATGTCTTGTAGGCATGCCTTAAACGGCCCGACTGATCTAGATGCGTGCTATCCCGCTGGTCCTGACGAGAAAAAAAAATCGGATTAGCCCATCCCCTGCGGTTCCGGGGGGCAAAACTTCGACGAAGATCGCACGTTAAGATGAAGGGAGGTATCTAATTGAATTTGGAGGGTTCGAGAACAGGAGTATAGGCTTCTACATTAGCTCACGGTGGTGTAACATCAAAATGAGAGAGCGTGGAACGCAGTTACCACGATGATGAACTGTTTTCTTAGCTGCCAATGAGCTATTTAGTTAATGTGTAAATGTAATTTATGTAATTCCTGCCTGTAAGGATATTTTGATTATTCCACAAAGGAATTTACTATCAAAGTATAATTTTCAAACCCTCCATCTTTTTGCCGATCCCGATTGAATGTGCGAATGATACAGGTATTTTTCATTCTCTAAGACTGCACCCAACTCTCGAAAAGATCCCGTGCTGCCAGCCTAATTTTGGAAATGAAAGAGGGGCAGGATTAACGTTGTTAATCAGCGCTATTATTGCTATTAAAAGATGAATAGAACGATATTGCCACCACAAATAACTATGTCATCGACATAACCTATTCAGTTGGTTAAAAACAACAACATAAACAAAAGTTTATGAAAACTAAAGATTGTCATGGTATCTGGATTCATTTGCAAACGACAAAAACAAAAATAACAAATGATACCTCTGCGGGTAGCCCACCACCCCCCCCCCCCCCCTTATCATCTTACGACCAGCATCGATCAGATTTGACCATGATGAAGGCAAATATGTGAGCAGATAATTTTCCAATAAAACTTACAAGTAATTGCTTTCAAATTTACAGGACATCCCACAATAGATTTTGGATTTCCGAATGTGAAATTTATTAGCTTTTTGAGGTATTTGGACATTTCATCTTCTCTTTACAAAATTATCCAACTCAAAACGAGTTCCCCTGTTTGTTAAATTCACCCCTTTATCAAATCCTAAATCAAAATCGCCATTGGATGCTATTATGCTCGCTTGCTTTGTAATATTACTGACTTTGTTGAACTTGTGGTAATAATGAAATTAAGTCACAAAAGAGCACGACTGTACATCTGTAGTTAATTTTATTCCATCGCTTTTAGCTTACAGTGTAATGGTGGTGAATAAAACGAGATAATGATGATGTCATAGGACAGATACCGAGCACCACGTTACATCTTCAGTAGACGAGAAACCATCGCTTACAGTGCAATAGTAGTCACTATGTTGTAGTAATAATGATGTCAGATCCCAAATACCGAGTCCCTGGTGCGTTACGTTGACAGCCTCGTAATTCAATTCTGGCGGGAGAACACGAGGGATGCCTCTTATATCACAGGCAGCACATGAAGCTACGTCAGCGAGCAAAGAAAAAAAGCAACTGAACATAGGTAACTTATTCGGGACGAGCTTAATGGACCATCCCGTCCTTCAAAACATTAGCTACTGTTGCAAGGGGCGGCTCCAGATTATTTTGTGATGAAGTATATTAGAAAATAAAATCTCTCACATGTAGAGGTGGAAAGTTCTCACAATTTGGAAAAAGTTTTCGAAAAAAAAGCAACTAAACATAGGTAACTCATTTGGGGTGGGCTAAATGGACCATTTCGACCTTCAAAACATTAGCTACTGTTGCAAGGGGCGGCTCCAGATTATGTTTCCCCGGTGCAAAAGTATATCAGAGAAGAAAATCTCTCTCATAATTATTTAGAGGGAGAGAGTTCTCACAATGTTCTCGCACATTAAAATAGGTGATGGTTGATGCTTTTGAAATCGCACTATAGGTTCAGTTTTGGAAAGTGTTTTGGCGTACAAAAATGATTGATAAATAGATTTGGGGTGAATTGTCAAGGTTCTGGGTCCAAGTTTAGAATAAATTGGGGAATAATTCCCCCCTCCCCCTTATTAACCCAGTTCTTTGTCGCAAAGCAATTTCGTTCAGAGTCTCTTCCAAATTGGTGAATGCCCCTAGCACATTTAAGCAGCTGAATGTGCTAAACATTCCCTGAAGAAGGGAGGTATACAAAGGGTTGAGTAGTTTCCTATTGCATACAGGAATGCTATACATCAAGATTGTGTTCTTGTGTTTGTACCAGGAGCTGTACACGAGAGACCCTAGACATCAAATAATGATTTACCATAAAGTGAGAGTTTCCAAATTGTAGGTTATAAATCAGTCATTGATTGATTAGAAATTCATTGTTTCTCATAGTGTACAAGCTGGTTTTTATAATACCTCAATGTAAAATATTTTAAATCGTCAAAGATTTTTCTCCATAGCTTCTCTCTCTCGCAACGTTTAGATTTTGGATGTGGAAACGGTGATACCTGGCCAAAGAGGCATTGGTTTCCTGCACAATAGTGTACCCGTATACATCTCTTGCGGAGAATTGTCACGGTAGCTGCAACGTGTATTAAACAGATACGACATCATGACAACAACGGATCCACTGGGAAGATAATTCAATTTGTGGAAACAAAAATAACATGAGTCTAACTTTCCTGAGTTACATACATGGATGATCTCATGTGACGTATCAAAGTCGTTTAGGATTAGAGATAAACATAGGCCAAGAATATAGACGGATCTTCTCAACATTATGGTATTTCAGCTATGTGATGACTGCATGGTAGCGTGAATGTCTAATCGCCGGCGATCTGGATTGTCTCGTCATGCTATAAACGTCTAGGTATTTTGACACACTTCGGCTATCGGTTTCTTTTACATTTAATTGCCTTCCCTGCAGGGAGGGACAATTTCGAAGACGTTATGTTTCGGTGATATCTAATCATATGAAATATGAAATACATTCGCAACAAATGTTTTAATTTACATTTGCGTAGCGCATTGAACAGCTGATGTATACGTTTACGAAATTCAATCCCAACTGCAAGCGTCTTAATATCCGAGACAACCGGAAAGAGCAGATAGTTTACTCGATTTTCCTCGAATTACTAACAACTCAGTCGCGAACAATCTCAGGAAATTAACTGGAGGGGAATGTTGATACCCTTTTGTACATTCAATGTTTCAAATCGATATATTTTGTTTGCTTAATCGTTAATTGTTGTTTTTCCTACTAGAAATAAATATTTGTAATACGCACATGCAGAATAATTGCATCCCTTCTACGTTCATCGTGCTCATTGTGTATTTTGACCTTGTAATCAGAAAATCGAAGGATTCTAAAGGTTTGTTGCTAATTGGCAAGACATAGAAAACGAAAATTATATATAATTAACGAAAGACCCCACCCTTTAATTCTTGTGAATCTAATATTGTTTGAAAGTGCAAAAGGTGGGTTAATCAGACGACTGATTAATCAATTCAAATATTTACCTCAATCCCTATGACGTAAGAATTTTCCTTCCAGCTGTTTAACGCCCAAGGCTTCCGTTAAGCAATTTGAAGTAAATCGCATGGCGAAAAGTTGACCATGGTGCGAAAGCTATATCACTTTTATGATTGAATTGAGAGGGTCATGCAATTAGTGGCATCGTCCATTAAGTGCGTTAGATAATTAGTTAGGCGTCACAATCAAAAGATTGTTGACCTTATTTGCTTCGGAATGACCAACAAATAGGAACTGTGATTTTATTCAATAACAAGAGTGCCCATGGTGCAATAATTAATAGGTCATTGCAAATATTACAGATTTGTCATTAGATCGAGGAAACTACAATATGAGTTTGGATTGGATAGGGTGATGGCTAATGGGTTGGGGATTATAATTTTTTGTTAGTGGAGTTGGGCTTGGTACCTATTATGGTATCAAGATGACCTCTATAACAAACAATATTCTGTACATTTTCATGAGAAAATTGTTTTTGACTATTAAAATTTGTTCCAGATAAGCAGTGACGTATGCAAAACAGGGACTGGATCCTTTCTAGGCTGGACGGATCTGGGCCCCGTCTTATAAAGATTTGATATTAATTGCAGCTTATTTGCGATTGATGTCAATCGCAACTACGTCCACAAGGAACAGGGGGCTGCAAACGTGCGATTGATTGGAGGGCTTGCGATTGATTCTGATAAACCGTAACACTTAATAAGACAGGGCCCTGGTGAACCATGTGTGCACTAGAGCCACTTCAATTTGAACGTTTTACTTTCTTCAGGCCTTCAAATGGGGGCGTGTTCCAGTTGCCCACTACCATGATCATGCTTGGCACATAACACATTCCGACCTTGAACAAGAACAAAGCTGTATATGTTGTTTTTGTTTTTGTTTGTTATTGATATATATTGTAATTTGTACTATACCTTTTATTGTTGTTGAATTTCGTTAAACCTCCACTGCACTGCTATGTCTATTGGTTATTTTGTATATTCTCATTGTTGTATCGAATTGTGGAAAGAATAGATTGAATTGAATTGAAATTGAATCAAGAACAGAACTGGATTAGTGGCTTGGTCAAGTTCAATGAAATGCAAAATATACCGTATCAGGATTGAATGAGGAAAGTCAATTCACCTTTGACAGATACGTCATATTTCCTCGAAATGCTCATATGATTTTCTGAAATGAATTATATCATTTCATTACACCACGCCCCTCCTCAGTGGCGTAGCAGCGGGGAAGGAGACACGTGCAAGTGGCGACAAAAATAAAAGGAAAGAAAAGTGAGAGAAGATAGAAAGGGAAGTCCTTGCATTTGACTGGTTGTGAGCAGATTCGTCATAGATCTGTGGCAGTTGTTTATCTTCAAATTGTTAATAATAATTGGTGTCACTCGGTCCTCCTCTTTTGGCGGAAAGCTCTGGGCCCCGTATTTATTTAACGCAGCAAAGTACGTGTACACAGCTAATGGGTTCAATATCATCAATGCAATGTTTTAAAGTATAGTTAATGCATTGTCATGGGGCGGAGCATTAGTTTGAACTTAGCTAATGCATTATCAACTACTAAGAGATTGCGTTGTACATTATGCCTGTCAACTAACCAAGTGCAACCGCAGGTCTCATTGTTTAGATAATAGCCGATCGCAAAGGTTTTCGAGTAATCTACACAAGGGTACTTTCAATGACATTGTATTATTTTGTATATTCCATAGATTGTATAGATGCATGTTTGCACATTACAATAGGTGATGGATGATCCTTTTGGGATGTTGAGTTTTAGAAAGTGTTTTGGCGTATAAAAACGATGTATAAACAGATTTGGGGTGGATTTATGTTAAGAGGTATACCTTTCTCATGGTTATCATCTGATTATTTTCTGAAGTACGGTTTTCCACGATAATATTTATCCCATTGAACCATCCCCAAGGTTCCTCCAAGCGTTAGGTCAACGTACTTACAAAACATTTCCATCATTGAATCAGGTGAATTTTTTGCATTTTTGCTCGAATAAATGCAAAATAAACATGTGTGTTAGTATAGTATTAATGACTGCTTTGAGAGAAATAGTTGTTTTTATACGCTCAAGGGAAGGTTAGAATTGTGCTATTACCCGAGGCGTGCCGAGGGGAATAGCCCAATTGTAACCTTCCCGAGAGCGTATAAAAACAACTATTTCTCGAATATTAAAGCAGTCATTAATACTTTTATATGCCGAAAAAAAATAGACTAAAAATTAAAAAATAAAAAATACATTTTTTTTGGTCGAAGATGAGATTCGAACTCTTGCGTACTAAAGGTGATGTATCTAAAGTCAGCGCCTCAGACCTCTCGGCCATGGCGCGCTATTAACATGCCTTGCAGTTTTGTACGATATATACATTAAAATGGATTGAAACCGGCTTCGCGTGTGATGAATGCTTCGCAAAAGCTCCATATACGGACTCTTCTTTTACTTTTGCAATGCATATTGGCACGAACTTAGATCAAGATCTATCGGCAGATGTTGTTTTTTTGTTTTTGGAAGTTTATTTTCGTCTTCATGTCAACAATGCAAGATAAAATTGTCGGTAAGATCGATCGAGATTCAATTGTATTGAAATTACCGACCAATTATTCGCACACATACGGTATCCTCCATCGCTCAAACCATTTTTTAACATGTAAACCTATGGGGTAACCATGGAGACTGACCTATTTTTTTAATAACCATGGTTATTAAAAATATTAAATGTTTTAAGCATGGTTACCGGGAATTTTACAGGAACAGTTGAAGTTTATGAATGCAATTTCGACCAATCAGATGGCTGGATTACTTAAGTGAGGTATATAATGTTGAATGCACTTCTATTACACTACCAATATGACTTGTTATCATTATTACTGTCTAAAGCTATTAAATAGGATACCAAAGACGTTGATTTAATTTCATAATAACAAAATCCATTGAGACCTTTTTTCCGGCACCGCCCTCTAATCTTGCTTGAATGGTGCAGCTTTTCAAAAGGTTCCGATTCCCTTATCATTAGGGACTTTTAGATTGAGTGGACGAGAACACGACGAACGCCGACTGATCATGCGTGTCAACGTACTCAACTGCCCATGGTGACTACAATTTGAAATCGTTTAGATTGCACTAGACGATATACATGCATGCAGGAAGTAACACTATGAACATGACGGACAAAGAAAGAGGACAAACCTCCCTTCCCTGCTATTATGTAAAAATGTGTAGAAAAGGTGAATATGCATTTGACACCTGTTCTACACATTTTTACATAATAGCAGGGAAGGGATGTTCCTTTGTCTACATGAGGAACTGTATATACGCACGCGGCATACTAGTACCGTACTAGATTTAGGAAAATCAAGGTTGACGCATTCTCGATTGCCAACTGAGACGACGTGACGCATGCGCAGTGCCTTAAAATGACGTCAAATGTTGCAGTCAAAGCTGTCGACTTGCAAATCTAAAAGTCCCTATTGAGTATTATGTGAGCCTTCACCCATTTCTTTCAGGTTAGCATGTCTATATAACCAACTACTTTATCAATGCGAAAGCCTTTTCAAGTGAGATGTCACGATTTAAGCTCAGGTTTTGGGGGGAAACAGCGTTCCCGCACGTAGGCCTATAAAGTGAGCTACCCTGTTCATTAACGTATATGCCTGTGCCATGTACCCAAAGGTTAATACTGCACAATCGCGAAAGGTTTCACAATAGAAGAGTTTCAATTAAAAGCGAGCAGGATCGCAAGAGAGGGGTTTTCAATTAAAGTTCTAGAGAAGCAGACAGGGCAGTGATAGCCTGGGGATTTTTAGTGTAAGGAGGGGGAAGGGAGTAAGGATATTAGTTTTATTTGTTACTTTGTTGATGTGCCCTTACGTGCCCTGCCAGGGCTATTGTTTGGTAAAGATTGCCCGACTAGGCTGCCGTCTTAAATTAATTTCATTAAAAAAATGTCATGTTTGAATTAAAAGGGAATGAGGTGGGGTGAGAGAGAATGGGATAATGCAAAAGAAAGGAGAGAGGAGTGGATGAAGTCATAAAAAACAGGCAGATTGAAAACGAAAGAGAGAGAGAGAGAGGGCAGATAAACAATGACGGCAATGGGAAGATGTAAAGAGTATTCTCTGCGAGTGTATGGAGCTGATCTACGGAAAGACAGAAGAAATTGAAAATGAGAAAGATGGACGAGTAGAGACATATAAACGAGAGAGAGAGAGAGAGAGAGAGAGAGAGAGAGAGAGAGAGAGAGAATGGTAGGTGATAAAGAGGGAGAGGTAGAGGCAGACATGTACAGAGAGAGAAAGAGAGAGAGAGAGAGAGAAGAGAGAGAAGAAGAAAAGAGAGGATAAAATAACTTACTTCGTACAGGCTATGGGCTTACATATACAGCTTATTCAATTTTATTAGCAACCTTGGAAAGGCAGCTGTACTATAATATTTGTTACTTATTTCATATTCTCGAACGGAAAATTATACGGCTAAATATGTCGTAAAGATCAGACCAAACAAATATTAGAATATGCCGAAATACTACCAGAAAAAAATGAGAAAGGCAGGATTAAACAAAATAAAATGGAGGGAAGGGACGTTAAAGTCTGCACCATCTTTTAACGTGCTCGCAAAGTTAGGAATGCAATTTTATGTGAACCCCAAGGCTATAATGTCATGATGAATTATGCCATCATTTTGTGAGGCCCTGCATGAATGTGCTTTTCAATAATAAATTGATGGTCGTTAAATGAAAGATGTTGCGTCGTTAGATAATGCGCAGATCACTGATGACATGAGGGGGCATTGTTGAAATTTCGGGAGTGATTTCATATCTAAGGGAGATAGATGTTGGATAGTAATGAGTGTTTAGAGCCTGATTTTCTCCTCCTTGTGGACTGTCATTCATGTTTACTCTCGAAATCATGACATTCATACTGTGCCTCGAGGACATAACCACAATTTCTCCCATGCTTTTTTACTTTCCACTTCTCTGTCCCTTCCTATTAAGCTCCCCTCCCTCATTCTTTCTTATTCTCTCTCCCCTCTCTCTCTCTCTCTCTCTCTCTCTCTCTCTCTTTCGTCTCTGTCTTCTTTTATCTATGTCTTTCCCTCTATTTCTTTCTCTCTCATTCTCTGACTCTCTCCTTTTTCCCCGTCAATTCGTATTTGTCTCTCTCTCTCTCTCTCTCTCTCTGTCTGTCTTTTCTCTATTTCTTTCTCTCTCACTCCATTTTTGTGTTTTTCTTTCTCTTCCTCTTTTTCTTTCTCTTTCTTGCTAACACTTTCCCCCTCATCTCTCGCTCTCACAATCTGTGCCATCTCTTGCCGAACCAAGTCAACCCTCTATTCCATCCTCCTCACCCTCATTTAAGTTCCTTTCTTTCTTTGCCTATTTCCTTTATTCTTTCTTTCTTTAGTTTGTTACCTATTCATTGCAACGCTTCTATGCCTTTCCCTTCTCATATATCCATTCCCCCATCACCCCTCAGTAAACATGTGGATGTGAACGTAATGTATTTGCGAGAGCACAAGTCAAACATCCAAATGGCATTTGCTAACAGGTTAAATAGTTCTTAATGGAATATCTAATACAATGATTTCGTACATGGGTGGATGAAAATGCTGCTACCTGTGACGATCATGTTCAATAGAATGTAACGTATCCATTTTGAAATTTTGCAGTAAGGGTCTCTCTAAATATATTTCATTGAATTAACATGTTTAAGATTCACGATTCACGATTTTTGTCCATTTATAAAAATGCGTTTTTTTTTCCATTGGAGTTATATGCAATATAACAATAGACAAAACGTGTGCTGACAGCCAGAAAGGGGGGGGGGGCAACACTGTGTTAAAGTGAATGGGCAGAAAATCCCTTCAAGGTCTCATAGACTAAGCAGTCGATATCGGTACTCGCACGAAATCTGAGAAAATGGTGACGCTTTATTTCGATGGAAGGGAGGGGGCATAAATTGTGATAATTGAAGATTAATACCTTTCAAGATTAAAAATTTGGATTAAAATCTAAATTTGTATTGAATTGTCATGCAATACTTGGGTAATATGATCAAAATTATCTACTGCAACTATCTACTGGCATGGTTCCATAACTAGACAATAATTACTGCGCGGACCGTTTGCTGCATTAACGCTATTCCAATTCCATCAACCAGTCAACATGAACATGAACCAGTCAATACTGAACCGAATTCTATACCTAACCCTAATCATGCCCCTCAACCTTACCTAAGACCGAATTGACAACCCCAACCCAATGTACCTTTTGAAAAAGAAAAAAAAAATCGTTGATATAATTATGTCGAGTCGCGATGGTCACCGGACGGAAATTGGCGAAAATACGCATATGTATCCTTGACTATCTACTAACTTTCCTATACATTTATTCAAAGCATAGATACACTTATTGAGTGACTAAGCTCTAAAATGAAATACTGTCCAATGTCGTTTTATCCACAAACCATTAGTTGCCTTGTAGTGCATCTCGTGTGCAAGGACTGTGTTCGCATTCATTTAATAGTTTAAAAACTGTGTCCTCCAATGTTAATCCTAAGCCTCTTATTTCATCAAAGTGGATTAACCCCGCCCAGAGAAATTGATGACGTGAATTTGACAAAACGCAAACACATTTCAACGGACTTATAAATGACAATTTTGACGAAGGTGCGGCTTAATGGATATTCACTCTACCATTAATATTTAGATCTAAAATGAATACTAATAAATAATAATATAAAAAATGGGTTAAACTTTAAAAGGCCCTAATAAAAAATAAAAAAATACCGAATGGGGCAGAGATTACAAGAATTTTACTTTCTAAGTAATGATGCTAATGTATGACACAAATTTTGATGTGTCTTTTTTGGCTCGTTTGTTTGTTGTTGTTATTGATGTGGTTTGTTTTTCTTTTTGTTTACATAAGTGGAAATGACCTTTATAAAGATGGGAGTGTTACCGGTCACCCCACTCTTACATTCTACATGTTCTATTCCACGAAATATCGATTAATCGATTAATGCCTTAAATTACCGCATTGAGTTCAATGAGGTTTTATGCGATTACCTTGTTAAAATGATAAATTAATTGACTCAGCCGTCTTGAAACTATCAAACAATGAACAAAATTGTACGGGTATTTAGGAAGCCCCTTCCCCGACACTCTCACACACGCACGCACGCAAACACACCCACACCAACACGCACACACGCACGCGGAGCCCAAAAAAGAACGAAAGTTTCTAACCAACTTCTGCTTGGAAAGCAGACCTGTTCATCATTATGACATTGCAACTACATGTACATGTACATGTATGATATCTTTCTGCAAAAGAAAGCTCATTAATTTCACACATCATTTCACCTTAGCAAAAGCTCGACCTTCACCTTAACGCACCTCCTGTTTTTTTCCCCCTCTCCCTCTTTTCACTTGAAAACTTCAGAGCGTGCAATCATATAAACCGGGGGCTGAAGGGCGTGGAGAGGCGATATCGATATGTTGATAAAGAGAAATAATAACGGTTCATGCTCGTCAAGATAGGTTATAGATTGATGGCGGACTGGCAACAGGAATGGCGAGGTTACGGAGCATTCGTTTGCTTGCTTTCTTTCACAACTAAGCACTTTCAGAGGGAGCTAAGGGGAAGGTTGGGCATTCTTAAAGGTAGAAATGTATTCTGTTGAGCATACTCATTATTGTTCTGTCGGTTTGGAAGAATATGACTTAAATTATTCCATGGAATCACCCTTTAAAAGGTTAAAAGCTCTCATGTTCGTACAATGACGTAAAATGACTGTTAACCAACGTTTCGTGCCATTTTTATGTAATCTCATATAATTATCTGTTTCTGTAGGAGGTCCATTTTTTAGCATGATCGGGTCATTTATTTTCATTTCTACATTAATTCTTATATTCTACCAAGTGAACCTTTCCAGTTTGTTTACTGGCAGTTTCCTTCACGATGTAATCGCATGACCAATGATTAACTTTAGTAAAAGAACGGAGGAGAACAGCAAGTGAGTTTGAGACAGATATATTAAACAGCTCAACTGCTTGTAGCAGTGTCGACGTCAGGCTGATTGCATAGGTTCAGTGGAACCTAAAGGGAAACTCATCGCAGTTATTGGAATTTTCAATCCGCATGATCTCTACATAATTATATACTTCATTCGATTTCAAATTAGATTAGGAAAATATCTTGATAACTGTTCAGTAAAGTGTACACTGTTTTCACTCGTGTGCACAATTAGCTTGTAACAGTCTTGACATTAGTTATTATTTTCTTTAAAGCCGCTTCAATTTAACTTCCATATCAACTACCGTCCACCCTCTCACTCTCGCTCTCTCTCTCCCTCTCTACTTCTCTTTCCCTATCCATCGAGATTCACTTTCAGTCTTTCAGATTAAATTTCTCCTTTTCTACAGCCCCCATCCCCCATCTTCTCTCTCTCTCTCTCTCTCTCTCTCTCTCTCTTTCTCTCTTTCTATCTGTCTGTATGTAAGGTATGTTGTCTGAATGTCTCTCTACATAATATAAACTATTCTGCAGTTAGGTTTTTAATCAAGTCTTTATACTTGTCACCTCTTTTTCTTGTTATTCACCCGATAGGGAGGGGCGGGCCGGGGTACGACCGACCAGTTGTATGCCTCAAGAACACCACCGGTTAAATACGCCCCCTTTTTGTCTATTTCACAGTTTCGATACAAAACATACAAAAGGCAGGTTTACAAAAAAAATCGTATATTTTCTTGTTGTTATTGTTTGCTTGTCGGAGTTTGTTATCATGAGTGTGCCCGGCCCGCTTTCCAAAATACTTGATCCACCCATCATGCCCATGGCTGTCAGCGTGCAATCCCGCATGCTGTAATGAATAAATAGTTTTAGGCCAAACACGAATATTTACAATGGTGACGTAAAAACTAGTGACTGATCTTCAGTGAATTTCCCAGAATAAAGGAGGGGTTTCTGAAAAGTAATGATACCAAAGTTTCAAATTATACATTTCATAATGAAAACTTCATATTCAATAAATTCTACACGACACTACAGAAATAAGTATTTAATATTTGTTTTATATAATAGTTGAAGGTTGGCCATTCCGAATCGGTGAATTTTCACTTTGAGTTAGGAAACAAGAAATATATGTTTGAATACTAGAAATAGGCCGATCCATTTATTTATATCCCCCTCTCTTTCTCTCTCCCTCTCCCTCTCCTTCTATCTATCTATTTAGCCGTATATGTATATATATATATATATATATATCTGTCTGTGAACGTCCCTTACCCTAACTCTTACACTACCCCCCCCCCCTCTCTCTCTCTATCTCTCTCTCTCTCTCTCTTCTCCCACCAACCCCTCCCCTCAATAAACGTACTCTTTTTCCGAGTAACCATCGACCATCTATGCGATCACTTCCAGGGCCTATCCTGGTCTAAAGTTAGATGTCTCCCTATGTTCTTCATCCCCTAACCCGATTAGGGAAACGGGTAGAATCGATGAAACAGACATAATGTGAACAATAATTTATCCATCATTTAAGACCACTAGCCATTGGTCCCACCTATCTCACACGGTGCGGTGAACAGCAAGATGCATGGCTGCATAATGTTGAGGTGTACAACAATTTATGCTAGTTTTAAATATATATACAGTATCCAACAAAAGAGAACACCCTTTTGAAAAACGTTAAACATTCAAGAGTATTCATGGAATAAATATGTTTTAACTATAAATATGATAAACGTATTACGGCAGAATACCAACTTTATCATTGCATTTAGGATCGTGTATTTAATACATCTTTGTGAGGGGTTACATTAAAATATTCAACCCTTTTATCAATGGTGTTCTCACTTTTGTTCATCATTGTCTGAGGCCGGCGTCATGTCCAATACGGAAGTCCACATTTTCTTATTTTTATTAATCGAAGTATGACTATAGTCATGATATTTTTTCTGTAGTAACTTACATGTACGTAACGGTTCCACATGGCATGTTCGTTGTATTTGTCCATAGTATGTTTCTCCTTTTTGTGTAAATATATAATTATGTGTATCATTTATCCGTCTTGCACTGCTCTGTGTATTCAATTAAAGTATGTGGGAATTATATATATATATATATATATATATGCGCGTGTGTGTAATGGTCGGTGGAGAACCCCGACCGTGGACTAATATGAGAATACACACCTTCAAACTGAGGACACATATCAACCGAGGACGTCCACAGTTGTTTTAGACTTACTTACTCTTTTAAACACAGCGCCTTTTTGTCTCCAAAATTAATTAAGTACAGAGTGGCGTCAAGTAATAATTGAAACTGAACTTGTTCAATGTCGCTACTGTTAATTGATTATCCTATATTAATGTAAGTAGTGTCTACATGAATACTCCACAACTAATCAATGCAGAGTTGCTTTAAGTAATTATTGAAATTAAATTTGTTCATTGTTGCTACTGTTCATTGATTATCCTATCTTAATTTAAGTAGTGTCTACACAAACACATTTCCTTCTAACCTGAACATACATCCTATCCCATCAACACACATTAAGTTATTAGAAATTGCACATGCGTGTAGAACAATCGTCATAATAACATGTATATATTTTCCCTGTATCAAGGTATCTTCTCCCAGCTCCGAGGTTGATTGCCCACAAACATTCCACACATCTCTGTTTTCTGACCTTCTAGTACACTCATGGGCCCCGTTGCACAAAACTTACCATTGATGGTAACTTTATAGCCATCATTGGTAATTACCATGAAAACTTTGTTTTTGATTGGCTGTTGAGCCCTTTTACCATGGTAGTTGCCATTGATGGCAAAGTTACCATCAATGGTAAGTTTTGTGCAACGGGGCCCAGGAGTGTCATGCCACACCGTGTTTTAATATTTCCCTCCCAGTTCGTTCTTTGTTCGTGCTGTAATCATTTATATTCAGTGTATCAATATCAATTACAACACGAACATTAAATATTAACACTTTAATTGATACCCTTATTCATCAAATAATTGTTTTGATACTCTAATTGATTAAAAGATTAATGTAAAACATTGTTTCATTAATTATTATATCATGATTATGTATGGAAAGTAAATAACCTATATCCAACGACATTCAGCAACTCTTTTGGAAATGAATACTATGCGAAATGAAATGAGACACCAATAGTTGAGCAGTTTAAATCAAAGTTTTCCTATAGCTGCTATCACCATTTGATTTATTTCTTGCAATTTTTTTTTAAGGGTCAAACCTGTGCCCCTGGGTTAAAACACCAGTGCCTTAACGACTAGGCTAGGGAGATGGGAGCTGCACAAATAACAAGTTCTGCTTTCTGTTAGCTTTCTTTTCCTTATCATTAACATCGATATTGTTGTACAATGAATGTATTCTGCATGTGCCATGTTAATTGTAATTTTTAGTTATTCAGAAGGGGAAAAACGAATTGTATTGAATGAGATAGCTGTTTTAGGTGATAAAAGATTCAAATGACCAACAGTTTTAACAAATCTTTAGCCTTCATTATTCAATTCATGCGTATGTAGCAGGTGGGCTTTGACTAATGACAAACCTCATATATCATTAACTGAATGTTCATCCGTCTTTTCCCGAAAATGTATACCATACATTGATCAAACTTGGGATTATTAATGTGCATTTCCTCTTTCAGTCAGCTTTGTACGTTTCTTACTGCTTAGGCATTGCGCAACTTTTACATTCTGGGATTATTATGGTTTGGTGAAGAAATGCGATTGGTAAAGACTAATCAGCTGACGACTGACGTCAGAGCTTTCCGGAACCAGCAGGTTAACTAGGCTGTAATAGGATGAGATATTCATTCTCACGTATTACAGCAGCATATTATATACTAGCACAGCTGCATGATCACATTGATTATGAATCCTCGTCGCATGTTCATGTTAAGCTCATCTTGTTTTATCACATTTCTTCCACTTACGTTCCTTCTCCAATGCAGCATATAGAGATTTCTCTGAATGCTCAACTCCTATTTTACTCTACAAATACAGGGCTGTTGTATACTCTTATATTAACGTTAATGTGTGTGGGTGTATGTGTGCGTAGACTTCTCTTTCTCTCGTTCTCTCTCTCTCTCTCTCTCTCTTCCTATTTCACTCATTCTCTATAATCTCTCTCGTTGATAGCATTTTGTCTTTATTGTACTATATTTAGGATGTAATTCTTTTTCTGTAAATAACTATTCGTGATTTAACACCCTATTGAAATGACCACATTATCATCTGAAGTATTCAATATTACATAATATATATTATCAATTTCTTTTACGAGTTGTGTGTTTTATTTTGTGTTAGCGCCTTTAGTTCACATGTATGTGCAGTATTTCATTATGCTGTCCTTCTCTTTGATTTATTTTCTTCCCTCCCAGTCTCATCCTGCTCTGCCTCTATACCCCCATCCCCCAATCCATTGTCATGCCCAATTACACGGTCAAGAACCCACAAAGACCGGACGGGATGCAATTACCATCGCTTTCCCGACAGAGAGGGACAGTGTTCATGCCCTTAACTCCCCGGTCACATGAACGAGACCGACATCACACTGAAGCAAAGACCTTAACAGAAACTTACCCCGAATGTCTACGAATTGCATGGAGGGCTTTCTTCGAATCATCGGGTCTTCGCGTGGGGTCGGGTGGTCGCGTTATTCGACCTTTTGTCGAAGTAACATTTACCATTGGCGCTTGCGCAAAGTTTTTCTGTTAACTTTACGCGAACGCATCCAGCTTTCCGCAGAAATTAACCATGACATCTCATAATCGTGATTTGTTATGGCAAATAATTGTTATGTCGTGGTCTTGTGCATAAATCTCCGTAGTGTAAACCTCAACGTAAAGGGTTCGAATCCCTGTCGTAGCATTACCGTATTTTGGCAAGACATTGATCTACATTTGCCACCCTCTACGCAGGTGAGGAAAGTGGGATCCTTTTTTTTTCTTCATTGAACGCACTGAGCGCAACGATTGCCGGAGATAAAGTTGATGTCAATAATATCCAAAAGTACTATCGAAGCCCATATAGACGTTTTATCATAATGTAATATGTGCTCTATAATGACAAAATATCATCGTCACTTTCATCGTTATTATATTTCATCATCACTATTTGTATCATTATTATCATTATTTTATCATGATCATCATTATCGTCATCATCATCATCATCATCATCATCATCACCGTTATTATTTATTAGCAGTAGCACAAGTAGTATTAGTAGCAGTAGTAGTAGTAGTAGTAGCAGAAGTAGTCATACTAGTAGTATTGGTGGTAGTAGTTGTAGTAGTCAGGTGATACTAGTAATAGTAGTTGTAGTAGTAGTAGTAGTAGTAGTTGTAGTAGTAGTAGTAGTAGTAGTAGTAGGTAGTAGTAGTAGTAGTAGTAGTGGTGGTGGTGGTGGTAGTAGTAGTAGTAGTAGTAGTAGTAGTAGTAGTAGTCGTAGCAGCTGCAGTAGTAGTAGTAGTTGTAGTAGTAGTAGTAGTAGTAGTAGTAGTAGTAGTAGTAGTATTAGTAGGTAGTAGTAGTAGTAGTAGTAGTAGTAGTAGTAGTAGTGGTGGTAGTAGTAGTAGTGGTGGTGGTGGTGGTGGTGGTGGTGGTAGTGGTAGTAGTAGTAGTAGTAGTAGTAGTAGTAGTAGTAATAGACGCAATAGTCAAGTAAGGCTTTGAGTCAGTGTGGAGTCGGAGTAGCGGTGTGACTGAGGTACGAATCTTTCACTGTGTATTTCTACTTGACGATCGGGGTACCGATTTCAAGCATCTTTATGTCAGCGAGTAATTTCCGGTATATTACATGTCTTCGAGGAAACGGGAAAATGACCTGCCCGTTTGCGATGTTTAGCTAATCAATAGTATACTGGAATTCCTGGCCACGTCGTAATAACCGCATACATTTAAGGTTATAGAAGATAGCTGGTCATAAACGCTGAATTTGTGTAGTTATTAAAACGGAAGAATATAATGCTACTATATAATGCTACTATTTGTCATTAGATAAATCGGGAAGGTGATGACTTGCAATGTCAGAAGATGATTTGTATAATTTAACGTATTCAAGCTAATCTAAATCTGTAGTATACAATGGTAAGTCTAATTAATATATATATAACCAGTCTGAATCAGTGTCGGTAAGCAATTGTTACGACTCTTGAACTCGGATAGGATATAAGCAATGAAATTAGTATTATTAAATCAATATAATTGTTGTATTTTTTTCTTTTATCACTCAATCTTCTAAGCCTTATCCCTCTTCACTCTTCCTCTGACTCTCCCTCTCTCTTTCACTCTTCCTCTCCCTCTTTTCCTCCCCCTCTCTCTCTCTCTCTTTCTCTTCCTCTCCCCCTCTCTCTCTCTCTATCTCTTTGCTCGAACATCATTAACAAGTCGAACTACTGAGACATGTCATAAGGTAGAACTGGTAGATGTATAACATTAATGGAAAATGTTCTTGGGTAGCAATGGGTACACCTTAACCCTACCCACCTCTTTTATTGCATAACTTATTATCGTAATTTAAACTCCTGCGTCATTTGCAACACCACTGAAACCCTGATGCAAAGACAACACAGTCATCAATCAGGAGATACCCAGAGGACCCCTTTAAACTTACCTTGAAAATCCTGAAGGGGCTCTCGAAGATGCTACAGACCTCGCCATCGCAATCGGGAGGTTTCTTCTTCAACAAGGACTCCTCGTTGTCGAATATGACTTCGCCGTCGAGATCATTATGGCCCTTGGTTCCCTTCTTGGCCTTGTGCCGCCATTTCCAAATTCCCGCCGCCCGCACGGGGGACATACTCCCCGCCGGCTTGTTAAGTTTCTCTTCGACTATCTCTTCCATTTTCATCATGGACGCGGTTTCACTCTCCTTCCAAATGGTGGCAGCTAACTCTGCTCCCCACTATCCAACACTCTCCTCCTCGCTTTCCGACTCTCCTGCCTCCTACCTAGCTATCTAAATCGACCACCGAAAGTGGACTTCGCAAATGCGTTCATCACTTTATTGGCTCAAATGGCTTTCTCGTTGCTCGGTGCTAAAAAGGCTCAAGAAATCTCCAGTTCAGTATGTCCGTTTAAAATCCAATGCGATAAACAAGTCTCCAAAATCCAGACGGTGAAATAAATATCGGCTGTTTATGCGAATTCGGTAAAATCAGCGGGCAACAGTATTGACTATTTTCACACTGATAGGCAAATTCCGTTTATTCCATATGTTCACATCAAGCGTAGATAAAAGAATGCTTACTATTCGTCCGAAGTAATTCGCATAATTCTATAGCTCATCACCGAAATTGTAACGCCCAAAGACAAGGGTTAAGTTACGTTTAGCAGTCAAATTTCATAACGACGTGTACTATTATGCTGTTAATTTGTTTAAACTGCATTTTGAAACAGCGCTTGGAGATCTGTGACGGTCTGTGTTGTGAAATCTTCAACAGCGCGATGAAAATTGTCTGGTGGAGGAGATGAAGGCAACACGATACATCAAGCTGTGCAAGTAACTGCATTTATTTACAATTTGTCAGAGAAACGAAATATTGCAGCGAAATCTCATCTTTTGCCCGAATCTCGACGGCATCTGCGATTAAAAATTGATCAGAAATGTATTTCTGTTGTTGAGTATGTCACAATACGGCAACTACCAAATTGCTAATTACCCAAATATTTGAGGAGCAGACATTCAAGGGGTAATGTCCACTAAATCTCAGGTACTCGCCCACCAATCACTGTTTTTAGCAGATCAATGAAAATCAATGAGGCGGATTCGGTGACGGTCCAATTCTCCTCTTCCTCCAAAATTGGCAAATAATTGACGAGGCGGTCTTCCTGCCGGTTCACCGTTCCGCAAACATCACTTGTATCGCTCAGTCATCACAGTTGACACTTTAATCCCCCAAAATCATTCTCGCTGTGCCCAGAGAAAATGAATTATTCGTCAAATAATCATAATAGATTAATTACAATCTCAGCTGACATGAAGAGGAGTACATATTTGACGATTGATACGAAAATTAAGATGAAATCATCCCCTTTCTGTATGAGTGGAGTCTCTCTCTCTTCCTCCCTCTTCATTTCCCTCCTACGATTTGCGCGAGGATAGATGGTTTTGAAGAGGCATGCGAGCGGCGATGATTTTGTGTGCGAATATGAGACGCTCGTGCGCTTTGAGCAAGCATTACTAAATGGGTACATCGGGCTGACTGATGAGAAGTGACGTCATGATGAACGAGCCAATCACAACATGGCTACGCCCAAACTCGTTCATACGGGTTATACTAATCGTTTTTGTTTCCTTCATATTTCAGTATCATTTGTATCTTTAAACATTATACACAAACACTTTTCCAAGCACTTCTTTTTTCGGATGCTCCTAAGAATATGATGTATGCTTAATAATAATAATATACTTCCTTTTAGATGTTTTCCCACTGCGTTTTGATTTAATTTAATGCCAGATGACCGTGAAGACAGCTACTTCGTATTGATAAAGAAGAGCAGTTTGTAACCACAGCTTTAATATTACATACAAATAATCCGTATACTATATATGCTTTACGTAGATTGTAATGACATGTAATATTTTTGTGGTTGAAAGATTAAACAGAAAATAAAATGAGCGTTTCGAAGTATGATGTACAAACTCTCTAGTTCCTTCATATTTGATTCTATTTTTGATACAGGTCCCATGCTTTCACAATAAAAAACATGTTTATATTGCCTGACCTTGCTCAGTTGTATTTTGCTTACAAGTTTACATAGTATGTTGTTAATACATTTAAAGAGAAGGTTGAGTTCTGGGAAGAGGTGAAAAATAATTTGTGAATATTACTCATTCTTATTATGCAAGTATGGAAGAACATCAGTTGAGACATGTTCCCTGAAAAGCATGGCTCTTCAAATGCCTTCATATTCTAAATATGCTTGTAACATCGTAGAAATCAGGGGGCTGGCTTTTTACGCCACGTGTTCGTGTAGTCCCATATACATCTTTCTGTGCAAGTGTTTGTAATTTTACCAAGACTTGGCCAAATTTCTTAACATTTTGATGATTCCAGAACCTTGCAATACACACAAAGTCTTATATGCTAGATGATCAACCTTTTCTGGTCGGTTCCACACCGTTTCTTTCACAATGCAATCGCATGACCAGAACTCAACTTCATCTTTAAGCATACATGGGCCTGTATTTTAAGATCAATTAAGAAGCATCCAAGTACAGTTTTAATTCTTTATATGCGACGCATAATAATCTCGACGCATGTTGTCATCGGATAGGTGATACCAAGGGCTTCAAGATTAATCTATTTAACTGTTTTCAGTGTAAGATTAATATATAAAGGTGTTGTCATAGAGCCAATCAATACCGGAAATGAATACTGTTACAAAGACATTGTGTTGCATAGAGCAATCCTTCCGTCAATATGTACCTATTGTTTTGTGAAAAATTGCACATGTGGCAAACGAGCGAGCGTACAGAGAAGCGAAGTAAGCACCTTAAGCGTTAATAAGCATACCGGTTTCCTTCCAGAAATAAGATATTGCATTCGGTTTAGTCAATGAATTCTTGTTTACTTAACCTTACCCCTCGTCATCGCCATCGGATCTCGTCTCTATTCAACGAATGCAGGTCATGCCGAAGTCCATCGTCCATCTCGTTCACGGGATGAACATCGGGATGTCAGTCTGAATGGTCGAGCAATTTGATTAGGATGAAAACGCGGCGTTATTAACTCCTGCTTAACCGCGAATCCGCCCCATTTAATACCTTCGCTTCCTCTTTCTGTAACGCTTTCTCTCTCCCTATCATTCTCTCTATCTCTCTCTCTCTCTCTCTCTCTCTCTTCTATCTCTCTCTCTCTTCTATGTATTCCTCTCTCTCTCTTCTATTTATCTCTCTCTCTCTTCTCTCTCTCTCTTCTCTCTCTCTCTTCTATATATATATATATATATATATATATATATATATATATATATGTATATATATCTTCTATCTATCTCTCTCTCTCTCTCTCTCTCTCTCTTCCATCTCTCTCTCTCTCTCTCTCTCTCTCTCTCTCTTTGTGTCCATTTTCTTGTCATCCATCTCTACCTTTTTCTTTCTTACTCCACTTCAACCCCTCTCCCTCCACCTTACTTTCTTTCTCTTATTACTCTGCAATAAAGGTCTATGGCATCAATCAACCAACACCCCTAGTTTAGATACAGAGGATTACTGTAATCATAAGAGCCTCGGTTACTGGGTAAAAAAGCATAATAAAGTAATTTGCACAATAGTCCGGTACATCAGACCGAAGTTTCAAATATCCCGCTTTTTCAGACTCGGAATATTTTCCGAAGCTCGAAATTGCTTCTGCACCAAATATCACAAACTAGCTCGGACGGGCGCAAATTAGCCCAAATTACTTTGGAAATAAAACCAAGATTTCTGGCGATATTTTCTTGACCAAATAGCCTGCTAATTGCAACTGCGGGCAGATGAAGAAACAAATTAGCTGTCTAATTTAAGATCGGGCTATTTACAATAGCGGGTTATTTTGCAACTTCAATGAAGACAGGCCTAGAAAAAATTGTGAGATGTTGTAAAAAAAAAACGTGTATTATTATTATCACTTTTAAGTGTTGCATAATGTCATGTTATTTCAATGAAGTCGACTTACCCTTTTAGATATCAGAAGTGAGCTTTTTCTCACAACTCGGCAAGTAAAAAGCTTTAATTAGGAGTTTTATAAAAGGTACATTTCAGTTGCCTGTGCATGGGAAAAGACGTATTCCAACATTTCAACAGCAAACATTATAAATTATAAAACTTACCTCGCTTTTCGCAAAATAAAAGAGACTATGGGAGAATGTCAGCATATAATGAATGAACTAGTGATGAGCTTGAATTTAAATTATTTAAATATATTTGTGGCTTACATTTTATAACAGAGCTTGAATTTGTCATGTCGAATATTTAATACGAGGGTCATTACCGATGCACAATTTATTTTATATTTGGACTGCATTGGCACACATTCTGTGTATCTTTAGTTGATTTACCGTGATGTTTTGGGTCAATAATTCACCTCGATTATATGCCTTACTGCGCTCAGGTCAGTCAGTGGATGAGAGTGCATTTGACACACTGCTTAATGACGTGCCACCATACGACCTGGCGTCAATGAGCATGGGCAATGCTACTAGATTATAAAATGCACAAAGTTCACAAGACGTTCGCAAGACGTCAAGAGGACCGGCGTTGAAGCGTTTGTAAAACGTTTATTTAATCTAGAGCGTCTACAGTAACTTACCCCTCTCCTTTTACTATAAATGTCTGTTAACCTCTGTCCCTCTCTCTCTCTCTCTATCTCTCTCTCTTTCTCTCTCTCTCTCTCTTTCTCTCTCTCTCCCTCTCTCTCTCTCATTCTCTCTCTCAACTTTATATGTCTTTTTCTCACTCTCTGTTTTCGATGGAGGATGATAAGAAGCGTTTTCTCACTATCGTAAACCAATACTCCCCGATGTATACAGCAATACCGTTTGAGTCAAAACAAAGTTTACACCTAGAAAATTGCTAATTATTTAAAAAAATCATCTATGAACAATAAATTATTATACATCTTATGAAAGAGCATTCTATCCTAAATCATTTGGTATCACTTTTGTGTGGTATGTGTTCACGCTTGGATGAACAGGAGGCATTGTTTGCGAGAGTGCAAAAAGCGACTTGCGCCAAATTGATGCCTATACAGTGTTGGGATTAAAGGGAGAGAATGAATTGAATGTATTGAATGAGATGCATTGCATATGCCATTTGCAGAAGCAAAGTCACACAAACACACACATATACGCGCTATTTGATATGTGTGGCATGATTAATTTTTGTTAGGGATGTTTTTTTGATCTGCAATGACCGAATTAATACCCAAATCCCAATTGTTTAATTCAAACATGACATAAGCAACTTTGGCGCAAGTCTATTTTTGCCCTCTCGCAAACAATGCCAAGCGTGAACACATACCACACAAAAACGATACTAAATGATTTGGGATAAAACAATCTTTCATAAGATGTATAATAATTTACTGTTCATAGATTATTTATAAAATAATTAGCAATTTTCCATGTGTAAACTTTTTTTGGACTCAAAATTTATAGAGGAGATAAACAAAGAAAGACAGAGAGATGGAGAAAGGGAGAGTGTAATAAGGTTAGCTACAGAAAGAGATCAGACTCCGATAATTTGAAACAAAATAGAAATGATGAATTAAGCTTCAGAAACATGTAAGAGTAGAAAATAGTATGAAAGGTCAAGGTGGTGATTACAATATAAAAGTATTTGCTTTGGGCATTTTATCAAGTTTATCAGATCGTGTTTTGAACAATGAAAACTGTTTCATTAGCTCTTCTACCTAATCTGTCCACACCGATGACCGATGATAAAGAACGTGTCCCGGCAGCAGTTGACCAGCCTACACCAACTTAGATGAGATACCAATAACGCCTTTCTTGTGTTTAACTTCGGGAAAATTACGACGGGCGATATCCAAGAGTGAACTAATCCTCGGATGGCATATTTACTTTTATCATTAAAACATGAAAACTTTAGAAATTGTAGTTATTATTTGTTCAATTTGTCACGATTTATAAGATTTAGTGTATTCTCCATTCGGTCAGAAATCGTATTAATCACAATATTTTGTATTTCATAATCAATAGGTGACACATTTTTCGTAAATTCTTTTCATTTTTAAGGAGATTTGTTGATCGAAATAGAAAATAATGGTTAGAACTGAGTGGAAAGACAAAACGATTGGGCTTTTACTAAATTGATGGGACAAGAAAAGGGTGACATTACAAAAATAGTAATATATGTGGTTTTTAAGGCGCCGATACCACTTGAAATCAAATGTTAAAAGCGCACTCGTGAAACAGAAACAAAGAAAGAGATCACGTATTAAAAAGCATCTGCGTTATAAACAAAGGAACAGAAGTAAGATATGATATACAGACAATACAATTAAATATATGCAGACTTAAACAGATATGTTAAAGATTATTCTTAAAGAGGGTTATATCCTCACACTGAGCAAAATAAATTGAGTGTAACTGGTTCACAATGACACACTGTTGAATATAAAGTATAAGAGTTATTCAGAGATGCGCTGTGTCATCATGCATCTAGCGCGCCATGTTAATTGATTGGCCGATTGTTAGAGATGTCATTCTGTTAAAGACCCATGCAGGGCGTGACCGCTGAGTTCTAATTGCTCTCCGTCACGCTATAGCACCATCCCGCATCATCAACATCATCAGGGGGTGTTTCACAAAGATCATAATTCGAACTTAACTCAAAGTTGGACTTAAAAATTATGGAGAGCCATTTGTAGCCTTAAAATTAAATATTTCCAAGAGCAAAAATGGAAGTATTTTAGACTTTTCATAAATTCCACATCGAGAACATGAAATCTCCCTGATGATAAAAAAAAAAATATGAATGATATGAATCAATATTTTATGCCTTATGAAATAACTTTTACAAACAATTTTCAATGATGCTGACGGCTTTTCATAATTTCCAACTTAGAGATAAGTTCAACTTAGGATCTTTGTGAAACACCCCCTGGTCCGCAATATTTTCACTATGGAGACTTCATGGTCCACAGAAGTAGGGTATGTTAAGCCTCAGTCGTCATCACATAAAAACATCTTCATCAACATCACCAATACCTTCATCATCTTCTACACAACCATTATCATCATTAACATTATCGTAATTTTCATAATCATCAACATTATAATGCATGCTTTCAATCTCATATCCAGTCGTAAAATATTCCATCATAAAAAATATTATAAATGTAGATAATAATTCGTGTTTGAATGAATGACACTGTCCTTCAACTGACCATATTGTTTGTTAAACATTTTTTCGGAAAAACCATTTCGGGAGCAAAATCTGCTCTGTAAAACATTATCACTATTTCTTTGGGGGAAATAATGTTAATCATTTGCTATAAAATTCTATGTTCTTGTTTTTACCGATGAAATGTTTTAAAATGAAGGGGAAAACCTGACGATGACGGGATACGGGCCTTGCTTAGCATTCTAACACAGTTCCTCGCCTGCACTGCCCTACATCTTTTGCGGCAACTTCAAACTGATATACACTTAACCCTCTTTAACGGTCTTCATTAACCCCCTTCCACTGCTTGAGTAAGTTCTTAAGTAGCTTGTTAAGACGATGTAATGGGATGGGGCTGCATATTTTATAGGCTTCTTCCCATATCATACCTGCATTTATTCACGTCAGCTATTCAATTTGCTTTGCACGCTCAGGACCGCCGAAGCGCCGCCACACGTCGCGAATATTAATACACCAAGCATGCCTCTATAGTTGCAACATACTTCATTTATGTATCGATATAGAATATAGTAATGATTTCAAAATATGATAATTTTAATAAAGGTTGAAAAGAATAATCTCAACGACACTCTAAAAAAAGACGTGTTAAATCAACGATTTAGAGTGATTGAATTGGTAGGCTTATAGAAGTTACAGTTTAAATATGCTGAAACAAATAATCTTTAAAAAAGCCCGAGTCCAGCAAGTTTAATATACACAATAGTCTACCGAATTATAAAAAAATATTCACTTATCAAATCTAACGAGTTTTTATGAGTGTGTGAAGCTGTTGTATTAAATTTGGAAACTGTAAACGTCTTCTTTTTTATGACTTTTCTTTTTTCTTTTCATTTTTCATTTTTACTTTTAATATATGTTTGTTTTTTAGAAAGGTATTTTTTAAAGGTATGATTTATATTGTCTTTCTTATTGGACGTTGTAAAGCCAGTGATGTATAACGACATTCCACTGAAGCACATAGAACAATAGTCATTAGACCGCACAGAATGAAAGAAACTCTGATGAAATCCATGTTCATTTCTGCAAAATATCTACACTTAATCTAACATTTTTACTATTATATATTGAACCCTACAGAAATGCATTGAACAACAAAGCAGGATGCTTATATTATTAGTCATTCAGTGCTTGCTTGCTTGTATTGGTGCCCCGGGGCAGTTGCGTAGCATGATTTCAACCATTAAATGGCAACTGGCGTCATTGTGAGGGGAGGGAGGGGTGAGGGTATCTGTCATTCGGAAAATAAATAGGGGAAGGGTGTTGGACTAGATCCTATTTTTTGTCTCATGTTTACCCATGTATTCTTTCCTTTCTCGTCTATTCTCTTTTTTTGTAATAAACTTTGTTCCTCTATTTTGTCTCCGCCATTTTATTAGGGGCACACGCCCCGGGGCTCCCCTTGCCCCTGTGTAGCTACGCCGCTGACTTGGGTAGTAGGTAATATTGATGTTGATGTTTTTCTGAACTTACATATAATTTTTGTGTGGACAATGTCCAGTCTTCAATAAATGGGATGACAAAATGATACACCTCGACGATGAATCGTGGAGCATCCAGAGCTTCACAGCGGCCCGACAGGTGCCGAGGCCCCATCTCCAGCGGGGTGGCGTCCCGACAGAGATTCGACGGAGAGGAGCTGGTGGAAGGTGCTTATTACCATGGAGGAGGAGGATAAGCCCCTAGCAACCAGATGTCCCATGTCAACGTGACGTCATGGGATGATTGAGCGCCGTAGGGAGGAACTGGGATGAGGAAAGGTGTTGTGCATCAAGATACCTAGATTGGACTGATGGGTCAAGATGAGCTTATTGAGGAGGAACTTGGTAATGGTCGTGACCACCAGAAATGTACCCGTCATGATGATGATGATGATGATAATGATGGTAGTGGTGGTGGTGGTGATGGTGATGGTGATGATGATGGTGATGATGATGATGATGATGGTTGCAATGATGATGATGATGATGACGGTGATGGTTGCAGTGATGATGATGATACTGATGATGACGGTGATGTTTACAAAAGACCGATGGGAAGGAAAAGAATTGTGGTGTCGGGTGGTATCAAAGCAAATGATACATATTAAAATATGAAGGAAAAACTCAAGACTGATAAGAATTGAGTGTTTTTCATGCTTAAAACCTGCTGTACACCACAGAGAGAGCGAGAGAACAATGCGTAATTTGGTTTGACGTGCACTTTATTTGCTTATACTTCTTGCATAATATTGCATAGTGATATTAAGACATCTGAATTTCTATGTACATACGTATAACTCCATCCTTTTTTCTAAGATAATAGTTGCATACAAACACACTAAACATTCCTTCTTCATATATCCCTTTTTCATCTACATGTACAAAAATACACATAACCTCTCATCAAATCCTTTCATGAACAAATTGAACGCCTGCTTTTCTTAAAAATGCAGCGATACTGAATAACGATTGCACTATAAACATATGGAGTACCGAGGTGTGACGTCATATTGGCCAAATTGTCAAGGTTGCTGCTACACCCCGTTGCTTGAATGATTTCGCGGTGAACCTCATGCGCAGGCTCTGTTGTTTAGAACCAGTAACCGGGACGACACGTGAATATGACGTGAGCACTTCGGTACTCTATACATATCTCTATTTACATTCTTCTTACACTTTATACACAACGCTCTAAAACATTATCTTGAGTTTTTTCTTTATACAATATGGTTATGAAACACGGTTGGGAATCTTTCAAGAATATAAACTTTACATCAGTTCTCGTGATTGCAAAAACAGCTTGAGCAAAGGTCAGCAGTGAGTGATCACGCTTCCACGTCTCTGTGTGGCTCTTTCGCACGAAGAATGAAGAAATCTTAACTCTTTGTCAAACAACTCTTTAATCTTTGCATTCGATGACCATGGTGAATTTTGTATTTGAGTGGTGAAGTCTTGAAAGTAATAAATACAAAGAATGATCTGATGATTGTGTGTATGAACGATTGACCTCGAAGTTTTGTTTTATAATAAATTAGAAACATGTTATATGTCGTGTATGCACACTATCTATTTCTTCATTTAACTCATAGCCTCATGCGAGTAAAACCATTGTTATGCTGCCATGTGCGTGCTTGCACACATTCGTAGTAGCAGTTATTGTTCATGCTCATTGTAGTGTGCTGTGTGTTTTGCACGCGCTATTCATAGAACCGTCGCGTTAATGTGTTATACGCGACCGCTTGTGAGTTCGCCAAGTGACATTTGACGGTGCGAAAGAGCCTCGCAGGGACGCATAAGCGTGATCACTCAATACTGTGCTTAGCCCAAGCTGATAAAAGTGGAAAGCTATGGGCATTCCTTGTTAGTGATATTCTGGAAATATTCCAACCACAATTTGCCTCTGATATAACAATTTTATGTAATGAAATTAAATTTTCAATGGAAGTAGTCAACATCATATCAATTAATTTACTTTAGCAGTAACATTTCATTCGAGTGACATTCTTCTTCTTCTTGTTTCTCTCTCTCCGTACTTTCACCAACAAAAATATACATCTTGAATGCATTCGTAAATATAAAATCTCGTATTTATAAAGAGATCGACAGTGACCTGAAATTAAATAAATCAGTCCAGGAAGCGCAGATTATTAACTTCTTTCTTCTTTACAAGATACTGTAATAAAAATTGAATATACGAAATCAATTTAGTCGAGAAATTCACATTAGAAATTGATTTCAAAATTCCATGATTTTTCTTCGTTCATTTTGTTTCAAGAAATGAGAAGGTTGATAATTGGTGGTTTATCCTTTAGTGGAACATTTACAGTTTGGCAGAGGTTAAAACCTGGACTAAGGTAGCACGCTTTTACAACTTTGGGCCGAAGGCACTTTTGTGATTTTATTGAAATGAACATATTAGACCCAAAGGCACATTTGGTAACATTTAATTGCACTTAATATAACTTCGATTTTGCCCTTAATTTCTAGACATACTTTCTGCCTTGTTCAATGCGCGCGGACTATTTTGTTGAAGTCCCCAAGAAAGAAAAGGAATCTTCAAAAGATGTAAAAGATTATTCTAAACCTTCATAAAAGCATGGTAGGCACTTTGGTTCAATGCTCAGAAAGACAGATGAGTTTCCAATCTCTCAGTGGTCATAATTTCATCTTTTACTTGAATTTACAAAAAATGGAAGTATATATTTTGTTATCATAATTTCTACACAAATATCTTCAACTGAAAGACGTTTCTTGTTCACTATATCATCATTTCGCACACCATAAAATAATGAACATATGTTTAAAATGTAAGCCTTTTTTCCTCGGTAAAAACAATAGACACATTATTCATATCCATCATGATTGTGTATGCATTCGTCTGCGACACAAAGTGTGTGCATCTCATATAGAAAGACAGTAGATATTGCATTTCGAATGTCTCTTTTGCGAGACCTTTAACAATTTTTTTTCTGTGCTATTGGCAGTTTACGATCATCTTTAATCTACGAAATTCAATGAAACACTGGTTTTTCACAATCGTGATAATAATCGATGTGAGCTACGTAAATTCCTGAAATGAACCTGATTTACACGCTATATTACCAAACTTAACATAATGATGAAAGCTTGACATATTATTTGTCCAATTTTTGTCTAATCAAAACATCAACATTCTCTAGAATTGTAAGGTACAAATGTTTGCCATTGCTTGGATAGGTGCTTTACAAGAAAGAAGCATTTACAAGTTAAGGGAAAGAACTAGGGTATGTCCTATCCCATAAATCCTTCATGTTACACAAAAGACACACCGTCCGAACTAAAACTAATCTTGAGTGGAAATTACAATATCATGAATATAAATATAATGTATTATCTGGCTAGTAATTTATATAACTATAACTCACTTTCGTTTCAGTTACCACATGTAAAAATGGCAAGATATTGAACATAGTTATCCAGCACCCTCGGCTGGTAAATTTTGGTATCGAATTCAAAGATCGTTAATATGGCTTTGTAACATCTGTCCTCTGAGGAAACGCATTTATTTTTCACACCTCTAATCGAGGACATTCAAGACAGGTGTACAAGGGTAACATGTTACACAATCTTTGCACCCTATAATATCTCAGGCACACCACCAAACCGACTCCAAACCAACAGCAAACTAACCGATTCTTTGCCTTTCGGGGGTGGGGTCATGAATTTCCTTGTTCGGTTTATCAAAAGTCGGTCTAAGTTCGCTCTTGTCGATGTAACTGGGTTATCAGTCTCACTGCAAAACCGATTCCACACCGACCGGTTCTAGGCCATTCGGGGCAGTGTATTCTTTTATTCGGTTTAAACTCGGTCTCTGTGGTATGATGAATCACTGATATTGGATTTCGGAAGCATGGTAGAAGTCGTCGAGGAAAGAATGAAGGAAGTCGAAGGTCGGACGCTTTTCGGGCTGGGCGTCCCAACATTGTCGCATGATGTCGTAGAGTTGTTCGGGGCATTCTACTGGCTTGGGCATGCGGTAGCCTCGTGAAACCTGGTCCAGTACTTCACGGTTCACCATGCCTGTTCAGGAGAAGAGATTTGAATAGATGATCAATATTTGGTTAATGATAATCAATCATTGTGTGTTTTTCAGTTTGTGAAATCAATTGCTTTATACCTTTGCTCATCAATTGCATTCAAGTTCCACTTTTCATGAAATATAAATGCCTAGAAACCTTGTTTTAAAATCAATGTCCCTGTTTGTTTTGTTTTCAATGTTCCCGGCCCCTGCTCCCCTTCCTCATTCTCTGTTTCCCCTAACCGCGTTTAAATACCTGTCATTCTATTTATAATAAAATTAACGCCCATACTATTGATGTATTTCTTTTGCTGTATTGTTGGTTATCTTTCTTTTCCATACGCTATTTTTTTTCATTTAACCATGGTTTTAATTGTTGTCATAGCTCTACCCTTATTTGGGAAAGGGATAAACGTAGATTTTTTTTTCTTCTTTCAGTTGGGGGCAATTTCCTTGTCTTTTGATAGATTTTGATAGAATAAATCACGACAGAAACTGTGCCATTTCTTACCTGGATAAGGAACACGCCCCTTGGTGATGACCTCATATATAAGAATACCGAATGACCAGACATCAGACTTGATTGTGAACTTTCCAAAATTGATTGCTTCCGGGGCAGTCCACTTGATTGGCATCTTAGCACCTGTTAGAGAAAGATATCAATATTAGCCATGATAGTTTTTGATGATAATAATGATAATAATAATACAAATAAGAATGATATTTCTTGTTTACCCAGGGTATCCTCATCGGTATTAATAGTATTTCTCCCTGAGAGCCATGCAATCATATTTGTATTGAATATAAATTGTTACTTTCATATCAACTTTATGAAATTGAAATCATTAACCATAATCACTATTAAGGTGATTGTCGGTGATAGAATTGCAGAATTCATGCAATGGGTCCCAATACGTGACCTCCAAATAGGGTCTGGCATAAGTGTACACCCCCCCCCATCTTCACTTCAACTTGCATCATTTATTTGTTTATAATCAAAAGATTTAAAAATAAGTAGATGACACCCATTCTTTTTTAAAGAAAAGCAAAAGTACACCGCTAAGTTAAAATTTTGAATGGGCTGTCGGTATAATTTCGCCTATGACAAAGCCGAAAATATTCCACACAAAATGTCTTATATGTTCTCCAAAAAAATCGATAAGGCTGAACAGGGATGTATGGATTATTTCTTTTTGAGGGCATGGATATATTTATATGTAAATATATATCTAACTATTCAATTTTTGATGAGGTTTTCATTAGCACCACAATACCCCCACCCCATCCCCACAAAAAAAAGGCGTACGGTTACACCAAAATCATGTCTTACCTTCTCTAGCGATGTATTCATCCTCGATGATTCTGGAGAGACCGAAGTCGGCTACCTTGCAGTTTCTATGCTCACCTACCAGGATGTTCCTAGCTGCGAGATCTCTGTGTACGAATCGCTGGGATTCTAGGTATGCCATACCGTCTGATACCTGGAAGAAGAAATAATAATAATAATATTAATAATAATGATAATAATATTCTGTCTATAGCGACCACCCAAGGGAAACACAAAAAGTGGTCCTTGTAGACAGGTGGTCGTTGTAGTTCCTTTAGTACATGTTTCAATGAGAAACCGTTTAAAAGGAAACAAAAAATTGTGGTCTTTGTAGACAGGTGGTCACTAAAGCAGGTTCGACTGTAATAATAACAATAATAATCCTAATAATAATCACATTTGTATAGCGCTGAATACTACTTTCTAAGCGCTTTACATTGTAATTGTTATAACCACGGTCATTGGACTCAGTTGCTAATCCGCACGAAGTAGTGCACGCGCTCCGCTCCCTGGGGAGTATTCTGGCAAGGCGCCATTTTACTAGCGCACACGTGCGAATCAAACCGCATTACCGTTGATATCCTATCGGGTACCCATTTAACACTTGCAGTGGGCGGTGAGTGGCAAATGTCTTGCCAAAGGACATTAGTGATGCGGTGGGATTCACAGTCAGGTGACATATCCTCTACACCTCTAAATAAATAGTGTAGGAATAGTAGGATTGATTCAATTTTATATAGATATAAATATTGATGCAATACGAGCAGTTTATAGTTCATCTTATCGAAATTGCGATCATTATCGTATTAGGCGTACGTCAGAGGGGCTGACGTATCGTGCCCAAAATTACATAAAACGTTCAAATTTCTAGAAAGTTAAGTTTAACAAATACATATCTAATCTGTCATCAAAATATTTCAAATAGGATATACGTTGCTTCGCAAATATTAAGTAAAACATCCCCCCAAAAGTGGGAAGTTTAATATTTTCAATGGGACTGCACCCCTCCCCCACCTCTCCACGTCTATGGTTATCACTGACGCACGAATGAACAGAAAACAATCAATATCCACCGAACATTATGTTCGTTTTGATGCACATTTCTGATAAGCATGACACATTCTAGCTACTTGCAAGAATTCAACTTTAGGCAAAATCAATATTGTGCATCATCTCTAGAAATGTCAGAACATTAAAAACGACCTCTTGATTAGGCCTAATCTGAAGAAAAAATGGTATATTGGAAGAACACTAGAATACTGTATTTGTTATTTTGTTGATATCTTGAAAGTCTTTACAATCGTGTTTAGGGGCCCGTTTCATAAAACTTGTTATCTATAACAACTGCTAAATTTTTATGACAAATTTGCTCTCAGCCAATCAGATGCCATGATTTCAGTAGCTTATAACAGTAGCTTGTAACTTGTTATTGATATCACGTTTTATGAAACAGGGCCCAGTTTTGTTCAAAGCTTTTCGATTATGTAGAACCGACGTTAGGAACATTGCATCCAAGTAGATGACCGAGGGTGGTAGCCCAGGGAGTATTCGCAACTACATGTAGTATCGATTCGGCGTCGGTTGGTCGTTCGACGTCGAGGTCTTACCTGAGCAGTGATGTCGATGAGCTCGGGTTCTTTCAGATGTCTGCCCTCACCGTCGTGTAGGTATTGCAGAAGACAGCCATGTGTCATTAACTCTGTCACGATGTAAATCGGTTCGGCGGCCTAAAGAATGAAGAAGAAAAAACAGTTGTCAATTTAAACCTATGCATCTTCGATGGTGATCCATTCTCATGCAGTTTTATCTTTGTATGCATGACTGCAGACTCATCTATAACGTCAACAGCCGAAAAACACGACATTGTAAATTGATTTATACGGTATATAACGTTGACAAACAGAATGTTGATTTGTTACATTACATTGTAAATTGATTTATATGATATAATATGTCCCCAAACAGAATATTGATGTACATCAATGAAGTTTAATAAATACAATACAATACAATACACGACTCATTTTCGAATCGGGGATCCGTCAGAAGCGTTTTATAGGCGAAGATAGAGAGTTTACTTGCGGGCCAAATCCTATATCCCTAATTAATATAAAGATGTGCCCTGGTCTAAACATGAAGCAGAGCAAAAACAAATCAAGACGAACCATATCTCTCCGTTTGGTGGGGCCCATTGCCTACTACTCAATGTATGGTTTAGAGATATATTTCAATCTTTGCCTGCTTTGGTTTGGTTTGACACCTTGTTTTCGTATTTATTATGTAATAATACGATGAATACTATGATATTCTTTTGAAAGTAAAAGAACCACATGAAAGGAAATTAAGATTCCTTAAGCGAAACTATATTGTCATTGAATCTCCAGGATGGAACGTTATGAAATTCGTCAGCCTTATACTAGTAAGTACATTAAATCAATCATATCTCACCAACAATTATCTAACCATAAAAAATACAGCTCAGTTTATATACATTTTAGTATATTACAAGAGCTCGATACGTCTGAGGAAAGGAGATGACGATAACATGGGTCTAGGGATGACTCATAAATGAAATTCATGATAAATCAAATGATTATTAATTATACATTTTGAAATTACATAGCACACCACCCACCGATGCAAAGTTGTGTAAGAAAGTACAGACCTGATTAACCGTGCCAACAAATGATAGCTACATGCTGTGAACACGTCCCATCCATTTCCGATGGGATGCGTCACCCCATTTCATGGTCCCGGTTTCACACAAGAAGTGATTTGGGGGCAACGCTATTTTGGGGCACAACCCATCTCCGCGGTAGCTATTATTAGATGCCGGTAGTTGGGTTAGTTCCAACGTTTTCAGAACGTCAATTTTAAAGTCTGACTAGCTTTGGACATGCTGAAAATTCTAAACTCAAACGAGTATGGATAGAGCTACGATTAAGCTGAATATCATAAAGATTTGTCTTATATTTGAAAATATCCAAGCAGTGGTGTAGCAATGGAGAAGCTCCTGAAGGAAGGGGCGGGGGCCCTAGATTCATGGGGCCACACGTCCACATGTAGCTTGAATGTGAGAGAAGCCGGCCACCGAGAGGGGGAGGAGAGGTTTATCTATCCTCCTCCCAGGTCACTTTGCGGCTATCCCTTTCCTCCTCTTTCGTTCTCACTATTACCTTTGTTCTGCAATTTCATTTAGGTAAAACACCTCCCCCCCCCCCCCCCCTCCTCGGAGCTACGCCACTGACTCCACTTATAACACTTACCCCTTCTGAGCAGATGGCTAGGAGGGCGACAAGCTTTGGATGTCTGAGTTTCTTCATGATGTTGGCCTCTTGCAGGAAAGCGGTCGGGTCCATAGCGCCCTCTTTCAGCGTTTTCACTGCAACGTTCACTGTGTCGTTCCACACACCTTTAAACAAAATGTATAATTTGATTAAATTTGTTTGAATTTAGGTGAATTGTAGTGAACTAATGCTATATATTTTACTACATCTAAAGATAAGACCAGTTATGGTCTGCGATTGCATTGTGAAAGAAACGTTCTGAAATCGTTCTGAAATCGATCAGAAATGGTCGATCATCTAGCATATTAGTTTTTGTTTATACTGCAAGGTTCTGGAATCATCAAAATGATAAGAAATTTGGCCCAGTCTTTTTTTTATAAAGTTACAAGCACTGTACACAGAAAGATGTATATGGGACTACGCTATAATAGATATAATAAATAACCAAATATATCAATGTATCATCACGTATCTTTCACATGATTAGTAATAAAAGCTTCCACTTCATTTTTTGAGAGCCGGGGCGTTTCCAAAACTGGTTTTTACCTTTAAGAGATCTTGTTTTTGTAGAGCTGAAATAACAATACATCGCTTTTGGTGTGATTTATTTGAAGTAACGAATAACAGTTTTGAAATGATGAGATATTAATTTGAAATGTTTATAAACAGTGATAACCAAGCTGCTAATAATGATGGTTTGATGACGATCGCTATGGTGACGGCGATAGAGATAAAAGACTGTTGATGGTGGTGATAATGGTGATGATAGTAATGATGATGATGGTGGTGGTATACGTTGTGGTTGAGGTGGTGGGGGTGGTGCAGGCGGTGATAATGATACTGATGGTTATAATCATGATGGTGATGACTATGATAACGATATCATTGATGATCTTAATGTTGACGGTGATAGCGATAATGATAATGACGACAATTATGATGAAACTCATGTTGGTGATGATGGTGGTGGCTGACAGCAATTCTCGACAGAAGTATAAACAAACAAGACTTACCTTCCCATACTTCACCAAACTGACCGTTGCCTAACCTCCTGACCAGTTTGATAGATCTTCGAGGTATCTCCCAAACATCCTTACTGATCTCAAACATATCTGGTTTCTGTCTCGGACAGGCTGTCATGAGTCTACATACTAGTCCATCAGCTTGTGCTGTAGAGATAAATAAAGAAAATAGAATAGTAAACAATAATGGGTTGCAGAATGTTTTTAGAAATGAAAAATAATAGTGTATATGCTAATCAATCGACTTAATCTTAGAACCCTCCAACGGTTGACCTAAGTAAATGCATTGTTTTCAAAACTCTTTTGCTTTTATATCACTGTGTCAATGGCTCTGCTCCACAGTCCAATATGACTTTCACGATCTATTTTGAGCAAGTGTAGGATACTGAACGTCAATATCTTTACTTGGTATATATCTCGTAATAGTTCTTTCAGATATTTAATGAAGGGCTTATTTAGTTTTCATTCAATAAATGCTTGATTTATATCCTCTTTTATATCACATTTTCGGTATACATCGTCATCAGATATTCCCCATTTGAAAAGATTACTTTTTACTGGCAATAGATAATACAGTAATTTTAAGTTAAACTCTCGCAATTTGTTTTCTCTAATGTGTGCGAGATTACGCTTGAAAACCTACCAATATCTACATTCAGTTTTTTCCCAATAAAGGCAACATGTGTTAGTTAAAACAGTTCTCGAAGGAATGAGTCTATAGAAACTATTGCTACTCATATTAGTAACATGTTTTACCTTATTTGTAACCAACAGATAAAGAGCTTTGTTTTCGTTTTCTTGTTTCGTATAATCATGCATAAATTCTTCTTTTAAACAATTGACCCATACAAGTGGTATCGCTCGTTTAAGTCTTGCATAGGAACGGTTTGCATAGTTAATGTCATGATCTATCGTTTGGCTGAATGGTTTATATAGGCCTAAACAAGGAAGGGTATATCAATTGATTGATTTTCCGATTTACTAAGGATTCATAATTAACATCCCTTTGAGCTGATTAAATGATTAATTTCAAGTCATATATTAATGAAATATAACCCTTGTTAAAAATAACACTAAGCCTTTAAATAGCTTATATGCAAATTGCGTTTACCAGAATAATGAAAATGACGCATTTTATTGCATATGCATATGTCATTGATGTACAGATTTGAGTCAATATTTTGTATATCTTAGTTGTAAGCAGTTTCGTTTGGAAATTTCATACTTATTAGTTACGTTATCTGTTTGACATAATATGGATGAGTCACCAAGATAATAGTAGTACAGGTGTTTGCATTCAGCCTGCGGTTTTTAATTTCCTATTTATTTCGACTAATATAACCCAACACAAGAAAAGACATGTAGATTATCCCCGCAGCTAGGTAAAACGATGCAACAACACAACATACGGGTACTTGTGATTGCTCATAGCTGTACCGGAAGTACTTCACCTATCAAGCTTCCGGGTGCGCTCCAAAATTAGGGAACGTGCCCTTTCGGTGCGGTTTTTGCGGATTATAAACAAATAGTCATGTGACAGAAGTGATCATTTCGTGCTGGCGTCGAAATACCCTAGGAAATGAAATTCCAGACAACATTGTCACGACCTTTAAGGGGAATTAAGAAACCTATCAAATCAGATTCACGATCAAGGAATGTACCATTTTCAATTTGTGTGTGATGCTTCGGATTCTGTAGACGAGTTCGTAAGATAAATATCAAGCAAAGCCCCATGCCCACTTTTCTTGAATTAATACCAAGGCTAAGGTTTGTCCATAGGTTAATCTTCATATTTGTTTGATCGTTTTCTTGACCATTTCGGTCTGATGGCGAATTCGCAGGCGCTGTTCTTTAAAGTTAGATTGGAGGATGCTAAGGCATGTGGGGACTTGGGGAGTTCTTCTATTTATCTCTATAATTATGTGCATCGCTCCAATTCATTAATACTCAAGGAAAAAATGGGACTTGAAGAAATTAGAGGGGGTTGGGCCCCCAAGCCCCTTATAGAGCCGCTACTTCTTATGTGTATCTTTCTGTGTTTTGTTGCAGTTCAATATGGAGGCGCGATGGCTCAGCGGCCTCGTAACCTGGATATCCTGGTTTCGAAACCAAGTCGATGTACTAGTGGCCTCTGGCATGGTTGGTAAAATCATTAATATGACTTTTAGCAGTCAGGTAAAATATAGCAACTAATAAACACTTACATTGGTAATGTTCGACTAGATCCCTGAGCGTCTTGAATGTAATACGTGTGCTGATATAGTAGCCTCCGTTGTCCAGGGTTCTGATTCGATAATGCTTGACGTTGTAGCCTCGTGTGTCGTCATGGTCGAGCACGGACAGTGAGTAAGCGCCTGGACAAAGAGACAACGTATATAGATGAGACAAGGTTTAACGAAAGACTAAACTAATGTTGGCCTCCTCCTCCCCCTCTCCTCCTCCTCATCATTGACATCATTACCCTCGTCATCCTTATTATTATCAACGTCGTCGACATAATCACAGTTTTCACCACCGTCATTAATATCAAATTCATCATCATGTTCATCATCATCATCGTCGTCATCGTCTTCGTCTCTATTTTCATTTTCCTTGCCATCATCATCATCATCATCATCACCAAAACCGTCATCACCATCATCATCGCCATCATCATCAACACCGTCATCATCACCACCACCATCATCATCATCATCATCATCATACTCTTTATCATCCTCATCACCATCATCATCATCATCATCATCATCATTCTCATCATTTTCATCCTCATCACCATCATCATCATCATCATCATCATCTTCATAATTTATTCTGTCACAAGGGGAACCATACCTGGACTTGTTTCGCTACCACGCACGAGGAACGTTCCTCTGGAGTTACTCGTGAGCTGGAGCTGCTTTTCTGCATCTTTCCTTGTCATCTTCTCAAAGAACCAACTGGATGAGGATGGGGAGGGGTAGTAAAGAGAGGTATGAAGAGAGAGGGTTAGTTATATTAACCATCGGTTCAAACATTGTGCAAAACATAAAAAATGGAGATTGTTTCCAATAGAAGGGACAGTGAAATAACGAGGGATGAGTCAGACGGATGAAAAGAGGAAGGAGGGGAGGGGAAGAGAAAGATGACAGTTTTGACATTGGAAATTCAACAAAAAAACATTGCGGGTGCAGTGTACTTCTGGGACCCGTTTCACAAAACTTGTCATCAGTGACAATCGACAGTCTTTTTTATAAGCTACTGAAATCCTTGCTTCTGATTGGTTATCAGCAGATTTGTCACTGATTCTTGTCATTTGTCATTGAAAAAGGCTTTGTGAAACGGGTCCCTGATTGTACATCGAAACATTAGTAACGCTAGACATCTAGAGATAAAAAATATGAGTAGAGATGAAAGAGATATACGATACGAGGAAAAAGGGAATTTGCCATTTCTACATAGTTAATCGCCCTCAAACTAGAACACGTACAAAACACATTAACTGTGTCAGCAAGTGGTATGACGGTGGTATAAGAATGGGATACATGATTCATAAGACCCTGAATTCGACAATCACTGACAATTTAAATCCCGTCGGTACTAGTTTGGCCAGGGGGATTAGACCACCCTGCAAGGTCACTGACAGGTGTTTATCTAATCAAATAAACTCTCAATTAACATAAGAAAAAATGGATGAAACGCATTGCATGAAGTTCAAATTCACCATTAAATCGCAATCATCACCTCAACGATAAACCTTCATGCGCAATAGGCCTTTATGCTTAATTTTCCCATTGAAAAAACTGTCACTTTTCGTCAATGTGTTTTCCGTATCAACATTTGCAACAGGTGGCATATAAGCCGGACGTTATTTTCCTATATCTATGCCAGCGCCCCAGATCTGTCAAAGTTCGTATCCTCTATATTTCGCATCCCCCATACCTCCTTGTAGTAATCACAGGAAGTTCGGTCCTACCCGACGCAATTGGAACCAAAATAACCAACACCCTTGAAAAAGCGTATCAAGAAGCGATTGACTGAATTAAGAGAAACTATTTATCCAGACTCTTTAGTATGAAGGGAAAGAAATTGAACAGCGATACCCTATCAAGCACTCGATACGGAGTTCGAAGCCATACCATGGTATTGTTTTACTTTGACTAACATCAGCTAACTTTGAAACTCTCCACCAAAGTTGTGTAAATGAGAATCCAGTAGGATTGGAAGAAAAATATCCTTAAATACTTGAGCAGCCATAACTTCAGGTCATGGTGGCTCAAGCCTCGAAACTCCTACCCATTTTAAAGGGTCTTTTGCAAGGGATTTTTTCACGAAGGCCGGCCCATTTTTCACAATGTTGGGGTGTTTGTCATGCAACCACCCCCCCCCCCCCCCCCTCCCTCCCTTCCCGAAATATTGGACATTTTGAAGGAAAAAAACGGACCCATGTAAAGTTATATTTTTGTGGAAAATGGGACCCATGTTTTGGTTTTTTCATGTGAAAAAGGTGACCCATTAGAGCGGCACACCCCCTTATGTCTTAATATGCGAGTACCCCCCCCCCCCCCCCAACCCCCCCCCCCCCCCCCCCCACCCTGGACCCTGGGTAAATAATATTTAAGTTATTGCTTTCACTATCATTACTATCTTTCCCACCATGGACGTTACACTGCCAGTGTTTGGGACTATATTTTCCAATGTTATGGGATTAGCGAAAACAAAAAGAGAGAACAGAGTTCATGCACTCTAATTACATATATCAACACTATTATCTTAAAAGACCCGAATTCTGGCTAAAGAGACATTCGAGTCTCAACGAAATTACAGTTCATTTATTTCAAATACAGTCAGATACGCCCATTTTCGCCAGACATTTGTTTTTCTTCAGGGAAGAGGCGAGCCGGGGACTACTGTTCAAGACCGAGCTTCCTTATCTAGTTCCCACACACTTCTTGAAAGCTTGGCCTTTCCTAAGCTCTACCCGACATAATCTTTTGCTACCATGTACAACTAGCTCAGCTATCCAGTATGAACTATGTGGCGTAAACAAGATGAAGCGCAATTTTTTTTCTCGAATGCTAGAGATTAAAATACGCGCTAGAAGCCATGAATATGTAACATACATCAGCAAATGATCGCAGAGGATTAATTCCAGATCTTTTTAATCCGCCCTGACTGATGTGACACGAAAGTGAGCTTCATTGCGGCATTAAATCGGACGGATTTTATAAAATGTTGCAACGTGATTTCATGGGATGTCAACAAAGAGATTAGCTTACATTTTAGCATTCAGAATATTAGAATTCATAGAGTACAGGGAACGTATTAAAGGTACATTATCCTACGAATGGATGGCTCAGAAATCCCTACATTTGTGACCTTTCTTTAAACAATAAATGATTATTAAATGATAACATCGTCGTTGTAGAGCTCACATAAAACCAACAACAATGAATATGAAATTCTTCGAAAAAAGAGGTCCCGCGATAAGTTTTGCTCTTCGAATATCATCGCATCTTCAACAAAGGAAAGCGTCCTTCTTTATCAAAATCTCTTAGATTGTTATCAAGCCAGGCCAGAAACCCATTTTATCTTTTACAGTCGATCAGAACTTTCTACGCAAACTCTTACTAAAGTAGAACTAGTTCACGTAATTTTGCATATAGTTCAGATTTGCAAGTTTCATGCAGGGAGATATTTGAATAAAAATTGGCACAATACTACATTTTTGGAAAACACAGCGGTTTATTATTCAGGAATTTAGCTCTTTTTTACGATTCCCAAAATGCTAAGAGTTTTATAGAAGCTGTCTTCATGTAGCTTAAATAGGGAAACATACATATAATAGGGATATGGTAAGAATAAAAGGAAATATAAAAAGACTACTTACTCTTCCGATTGTAATAGATCTGCTGGTTCGATATAATTTCTAGGGACATAACCTTCGCGTTTAGATACCACTGAAGATGCTAACCACCAGTTAGGATCACTAAAATACACAAATAAAAATAAAAGATTATTGTTAAAGATGAAAGTAAGGAGATGTATAAGTAATGAAAAGCTAGTACCAAATAATTTCATTAAATTGGTTGACTGCGGATCGTCAATAGATTCATTTTTAAAGGCATATTTGTCAAAATGTGGTTCTCATATCTCCAGAAGCTACTTACATTGGTCTATAGATGAAGATGTATGTAACATATTAAACCAAATATGAATAGCTCCCGACAGTACGTAGATGTTAACATTCTATTGAGATATTTAGATGACAAGATATATCAAATATAAGCTTCCTTCTTTTAACGTCAGAGACTGATTTTTCAACAAATTTATCACAAGTTACAACGAGTACAAATTAAGAAGTACCACGAATGTTTACTGTGAATGCTATTCTTCCACAGTTTCAATAAAAAATAGCACCGATTCTTGCACCCGAACCATAAAAATAAAGTCTTATGAGAGATAATCAAATCGGGTATTTCATGTCGTAAATGCCAATGCATTTAATAATTTTCGTAGGCATTCCAATTTGACACTTCAATATATATTTAGTCATTTTATAATGAAAAGCATCATTAATGGCACTAAAATTACAGGACCAAAAACGACCTCAAAGCAAGTAAGAATATTGAATACATTGTAAATCTTAGTTATTCTGAAAGATCATGTTGATAATTATTTAAACATGCCTCTTATACCTCTTATTTGTGATGATAAGGATTTCTCCTTTTCTGAAAGTAAGATCATCAGCTGTCCTGGCTTCATAGTCGTAGAGGGCTTTATATCGTTCACCTGCAGCTGGAAGAAATGTTTAGAAAATTAAGGATGGAATTTAAACAAAAATTAGATCGGAATGTACCAGCACATTTTTGCCATATGCAATTTTTTTTCGGCTAACGCCCTTTGTGATGTATATGTAAATATTAACTATTATTATTGTATGATTGTTATTAGAATCTGTTGTTATAATTATTATCATGTATTACATTGTTGTAATATGTAGGTTAACATTCCTTTAATATTTATTTTTTGTTGAGCGCTTAGAAACTTTGTATTAAGCGCTATGTAAATGTAATATATTATTATTATTATTATTGTCCGAATATCGTCTTTTCCGTTTGTAAATTTGCGGATTATGAAGGTATATCATGCATGCTTAAGAAGTTTGCAATTGGACACATTTGACACATGTCGAAACATATGATTTAAAGGTTTATTTCTATATTTAATTAATCATTTCAATATGTTGGTTTATTATTAGAATATAAAAATGGTAAAGAAGATATTATAGACTCATTGTTGAATACTGAATACTTTGAAATGATATTTGAATCATTGCACATATAAGTGACATCAACATAAACAGAAATTATGTATATGGTTGGATTATTGATTTAAAGAGTATTTTTTGCAATATTTCAAGAAAGGCAGATAGCAAAATAACATACCATTTTTCATTTATCATAATGAAAATCATCGCATTTTCCTTAAAACTAACGCAGGACTGATTTGTACAAAATCTAAGCTGTTATAACGTATGTCTTCTGGGACCATGAGAATACTTCAATGTCTTGAATTTAAGAAAAGAAACAAGTTTTGACGACTAACGTCTGCTCAAATGAATAAGCGATCTTCCAACTAGGTAAACCTGCAACTTACGTGAACTAATTACGAGAGAGGTGCACGCATGATAAGCTCATCCGTCTATTCATATTGCTTGTCAGTGTTTTTAGCTATCTAACTATTATTTTTTTGACAAGTTTGGGGCCTTTTGTTCCTTCCACATCGTTCCAATGTTCAGGGGTAACTTGAATACCATGGAAAATAGTATACAGTTTAAGAGGAAGCCATGCATTTTGACAACCTAGGTATGTTTGTGGACTGTCTGTCGTAACAGTTTGTGTGAACTCTTCATTTTACTGAGGCTGTTCGTTGGCAGAAAAGCACAGGTGTTTGTTTACTGTTAAACAACTGTGTTTCAAATGTCAATACTGGAAAGGGAACAAGTTGTTGCAAACGCGACAATCTTTCGATATAAAACCCGCTGCACTTGTTACCCAATCAGAAAGAAAAAATATATGATTATGATGTTTCAACGTTTTCTCACCCACACTGACCTAAATAATAATACAGATATGATTGTATTTACATGTCTTTGAATGATATTGTGATCCAGAAGGTTGCAACATAGACAGGTCCGATCTTAGAATACGTCAAAAGCTTAACACTCTCTTGTAATATAAATTCTTGAAATGACAAGGGCCTTTTTCGATATCCGATGGGAGGCCATATTATTTTGGCACCGATTCAAGCCCTTCTAATTATTGATATGTTTGTATCATACTATTGCAAGCATATTCCTCAGTAGAAATGATCTCGTAGCTGCATGCCATGCATTGAGATACACTATTCGAATGATATAGCTGACAGACTGACAGAACGAAATTCTAGGGAACACAGTAATAGACGATTTTACTATTATCTTCCAGAAATAGAACGTAAGTATAAGTAGTTTGATTGCAATTTATGAAGAAAATCTGGTTCTTATTTTCATGAAACCGATTACCAATATCAAATAAAACTAACTGATATTAAAACGTGTAATAAATGTATTTGTTTGGCTGGAAGCAAAGTTGTCGTTAAATTTTGGAACTCGTAATTTATTGATAACCAAATATATGAATTAGGGCACAAAGAATTAGGACCCAGATTTCAAAATTACCAAGACTATTAAAAATGTAGTCGTGCGAGAAAGGCCGCATTCGAAGAGGTATAAATCTAAATCATAAAAAACTATTTAAAAATAAATACAAAAGAAAGATATAATAATTGTCATCAATATCCATATGTTATCATTAATATGAATTGATTGTATATCTATCACTATCATGTCAAATGGACCAGTCCAACAACGTCTCTGTGCGCTGTCAAAATACACTTGTCATGGAGAGCGGTAGAGGACGCTACTAATAACGACCCCTTCCCCTTCCACAGTGACCCTTCCTATTAGCTCAGTTAAATTCTATGATTAAATACAAGCCACTGCTCTTAAGCCTATTAATCGGAGGGATTCCTATTCCTATATTAACCGATTTCCTATTTTTGTTATCAATTATATGTTCCAGTGGTACGGGGGCATGCCAAATCGCTGGTTTCCGTCGCCCAGATTAAAACTCATGTCGTCCCTAAACCGTCGGGGCTGCGGGGGAGGTGTATAGTTTGGGGTTTGACGGTCGAGGTATATAGTAACATAGAATATGAGTTTAATTATTGTACATAGGCCTGCTTCCCATGCAGATGAGAAAGGATTGGTATTGATAATATTGATTATGTTGATAACAGAAGTAGTAGTAGTAGAAGTAGTAGTAGTAGAAGTAGTAGTAGTAGTAGTAGTAGTAGTAGTAGTAGTAGTAGCAGTAGTAGTAGTAGAAGTACGAGAAGAAGTACTAGCAGTGGTAAAAAATAGTAGTAGTAGCAGTAGTAGTAGTAGTAGTAGTAGTAGTAGTAGTAGTAGTAGTAGTAGTAGTAGCAGCAGCAGCAGTAGTAGTAGTATAATTTGTAGTAGGAATTATAATACTAATATTAATGATGATGATGATAATGATAATACTGATAATAACAATAATAATAATAATAACGTTAATAACAAGAATCATAATAATAATGATAATCATTGATAAAGTAGATTATAAAGAACATGTAAATTGCGAATGACGAAACAGAATATGGTTTTACAAGTAGGGTCAATGCTTATTTTTTTTCTTCAAATATCACGAGTTAAAGGTTTTTAAACTATCACAACGATGAGAAGAAATAAAAAATAATATACTTACCATGTTTAAACGATATCGACGGCGATATACCCCCGCCCGTATCAATCCCTGATCCCATCGCCCCGCCTCCCATGCCGTTGTCATGGAAACCGTGATCATCCTGGGCATGGTCTTTCTTCTTGGGTGAGGCCTTCTTGTTCTTCCTCATCTTATCTTTCATGACCTTTGACGATGACGACTGGACGGTGATCGTCGACGCCCCGGCGTGGTCAATGCCGTCGCCCATCTCTCCCGATTCCCGGTTGCCCATGCTGCTGTGTTGGTGCTGGTGGTTGTGCTTGTGGACGATCCTCGAGAAATGAGAACTGACCTGAAACAGAAAGAAAAGAAAAAATGGGTAAATAAATGATAAAGCTTGTGATAAAACTAAATTTTATGAAGAAGTATTTCTTTTACGCAATAACCTTTACATGCTCTAAAACATGTTTGAAGACAGTGAATAAAAAAATGAGATAAAGTAGCAGTGTAAAGTAGATGAGTATTTCATGGAAATTAACACATCAAAGTCATGGTAGTATTTCAGTAGGAAACGAATAGTTAACAAGGTACAGATACATCTATAGAGGAGTAGAAAAGGGAGGGAGAGAGGGGGTGGAGGGATGTTTGTAACTGACCTTTCATTAAAGGTTATACAAAGTTTTGGTACGGGGTCATGGATTTGGTCCAAATGAACTTATTGGAAGCATATGCGATCCTACAATATTCAGTGATCGTTGTCGCGGTTGAAATCGAGTCTTAATCGAGTCTTAAGTTATGAAATTGTAAATAATAATCTCTTTATGCTGTAAAGCTCCCTCTCAAGGTCAAGATGATAATTAAGCTATAAAACAATGTTTCTTGACTAAAATTGACCAATTAGCAATTCCCGTTTGGAAATTATATCTCACAACTCCATATTCTGAGATTTTCATGGTCGCAGCTACCATTGTACGGCCGTAGGCGCTATTAGAAATATTTTAAGATTTACCGGGAGCACTGGTAAATTTTTATATTCAGTTTTTCTCAAAAGCAGAAGCGTTTTAGGTGCTAAATTTTCTAGTGCTTATAATACATCCACAGTGGCATCTAAAATATATCAAAATTGTAAAGAATCACTATCCACCCAATTTTCAAAATTTCCCAAAACTTTGTATTACCTTTAACATACAACTACTAACCGTGAGCGAAGAATTTTTTTTTTAAAGTCGTTTGCAACGTGTGCAATGAAGAAACAACAATAGAGACTATGACGTCACAATGTATAAAAATGGATTATATCATAACCGAAACTAAAATAAACAAGCACTCCACATCCTTGTGTGGTTTAGCATTTGTTGCAAATTTTAGGATAAATATGGCCTTAACATTTAAAGCCACCATCTTGAATGAAAATCTACCACTACTCGAATGTGTGGGAGTGGATAGAAAGTGACGTCACATTAATTTGTTTTCTAATAATAATAATAGCCTAATAGTCCACTCCAAATTTTATTAAACCGAAACGGAAATTCCTTTTGCCCAATTGATCACCTGACTTAAACTTAAAATAATGTCAACCAAGCTGGCTAAATACATCTGACAAAAACGTGTTACGTACAACACCAAACTAAATAGTCAACAATGCTTGCAACGATACTCTATCAGAATATTAGAAAATGATGCGGACAAGCATCGTCTACTGTGTAATAAAAGCGTATGGATAATATTATTTTGTAAAGTGTACTTAGATGTTCGATTTTGATATGGTCGAGAAAGAAGAAAGTTCAGTCCTTATATCTAGAAATTTATAAACATCTTTCTTCTTTTTTTCTTCTTACATTTACATCAATGAGAATAATGTATGAGGCAAAATGTATGTGGATCCTACATAAAGATAGTAATATGTATGTTAGTAGACCAGTACAAAGTACCATAAAATCAGTGCTAACATTTTGGCAAAAGTTAATCCAACGGAATTATCTTGCAAGATTGTCAAACGTAGTTTATCAGGGATCTGTCAAACATACATTTCATGCTTATACAGTTTGTAAATTAATATTCATTTATAAATACGGGTTGCAAAAGTCATCAGTTTAGGTATGGCCTTTCCTTTTTTGTAATTAATAAACTTCGATGCAGCGTATAAGCCATCCAATATTTTAGCATGCAAGTTACTCGAATTCAATTACATGGTCGGACAGGGTGGTGCGTTACTAATATATAATATGTAGATAATCGGATGATGTCACGTATTAGATTTCCCTTTCATTACTGATTATGTCAATATGATCTAACACTGTATGTATCTCTCTCTCTCTCTCTCTCTCTCTCTCTCTCTATCTCTCATACACACACGCACGCACTCGCACACAGTCACGTTGCATTTTCACTTTCGTATATCTCTCACACCCACCCACACGCACACACTTGGTTTCTTCCCTTTCTCGTCTCTCTCTCTCTCTCTCTCTCTCTCATACACACACACACCACGCACACACGCCCACGAACACACGTTGCATTCTTCACTTTCGTATATCTCTCACACACACCACGCACACACGCACACGCACACACGAACGCACACGCACACAACTTGCTTTCTTCACTTTGGTATCTCTCTCACACACACCCAACGCACACACTTGGTTTCCTCCCTTTTCCCGTCTCTCTCTTTCTCTCTCTCTCTCCCTCCGTCTCTCCTTTCCCCATCTTCGCGCTTCTTATTTCTACAGCTCCTTGAATATAACTCTCTCCCTCTACCTCTCCATCATTCTCACCCACTCCGTCCATCAGTATGTGGTTAAGAGCGGGGCTCTAACCCTCGATCACGTGGTCTCTTATCGTTTAAGTCCTGGCATCCTGTACTCTCGGGTACCAACTCGATTTTAATCCTCCCAAAATGCTGACATGGCTTCGCCGAAAATCCACTTCAAATCTACCCCAAAACCCAGTGCCAGAACCATATCTATATTTCAAATATATTATGTACTCAAGCAAAAGCATATAGAAAGATTTCGTAGGTTTAAATTTTTTAGACACATAGATTAAACGTTCATGGGAATCACTTGCGTAATTTTGGAAGATTGTTTGTGTCAATAGCGTGGGGTCATCTCTGCCTCAAATCTGCCCCCAAATCCAGAGCCAGGATCAGAAAATAATATATCTCAACTATATAGACCCAATGAAAAGCATACAACAGATTTTCGTTCCACGGAATTAAAGTTTATTACCTGTTTATCGGTATCAGTTGAGTAATAGTGCGGGACCGTTTGTGCTGATGTTTTGGGGTCACCTCAAAACCATAAAGACCCACGAATTAGATTTGTTTTCGTACTTTCTCGTGAATTAACAAACAGAATATGATAACCCTAAAAGATCGTGTGGAATGTAGAGAAGTTCCTCAGATCTAGAGGGGATTAAGAAGAAGGAAAAAGCATCAAAGTAACGTTACGAAGACTTTCGACAAACAAACAAACAAACTTGTGTTGACCCGAACGTAGCATATATATCTTAATTAACTGATTAGGGTTTGAGGAAAGGGCGATTTTGTCTTTGAAAGTTTGATATTATTTATCCTATTTTAAAACTGCGACATCACTCTGAAAGAAATGTCGATCATGCTCTAGACCCGTGTCAGGAAAATATACAACAAATGCAAACTTGGTCCATGGATTTAATTTTTTTTTCATGAAGAGATTTGTATATTTTTCATTGTAATCAAGACGTTATTATATTGATTTAAGCATTAAATATGCATAAATTATATATCGTATGAGCACGAAAAGAGCCCTACCCCTTAACGATCAAACAGAAAGAATTAAGCGAAATGAGCTAGAGAAATCATTGATGGATACTATTCATGGTAACCAGGCAGTTGACTGGTTGATCGCAGAATTAGGAATATAACATGAGCAACACAATTAAATCATTGCATGACTTTTGAATGATTTTAAGTGAGGAAAATCATTGCTGTGTTTCTATTCGTGGCAGAATCGAGTCGATTATGCTAAGGTATTAATGTCGGCATTGAGAGCATTATGATCTATTTTCCGTATTCAGTGAGTTAATGTACTGATATGGGCATAGTTCCAACCCAAACCGAGACACTGTATGCACAGAGTGCCCCCAGGGAGAGAGGGGGTAAGTATAGGCCCTGGATGAGGTAAGATTTTAGGGAAAATGTTCAGTCTGGTGCAGATGAAAAATAGCATGTGACCTTTCTTTTATTTTTGGTTTGGAAGAATACCATAGCGATATGTATGTCCCCTAAAAGGATTTGAATTCCTTTAATCGAAATCAACCAGAATTTAATAGCTGAAAAGTAGCTGGCATAAAAGCTTGGACCAAAATGTAATGCCTCAGGTGTGTGTAGTCCCGTATACCCAGTTAAATTTGCAAAGCATGGGATTTTAAACAAGATGTGGTCAACTTCTCTTAATTTTGATCATTCCTAAACCTCACAGCAAACGTCTTCTTGTCTATTACATGTACATAATCAACCTTGGCGAATTGTCTCCAGACAGTTTCTTTCTCAGTGTAACCGTATAACCAGGGCCCCCGATTTCACAAAAACCTGTCTTCAGTGACAAATGACAGTTTTTGTGATAAGCTAGTGAAATCTTTGCTTTTGATTGGTTATCAGCAGATTTGTCACTGATTTTTGTCATTTTTCAATGAAAAATGGTTATGTGAAACGTGTCCCAGTACTCGACTCTATCTTTAAGGAGATCATTAATGTCATTGTTCCAGTCGCGGTAGGCAGTGCATTGTCAACTCGGCATTTTTCCAACCCTAAGCGAGACGCAGCAGGTAAGACATCGAGTGCCCCAAGGAAATATACAGTGTGAATCAAAAGAAAAATTTACACCTGGAAAATTGCTAATTATTTTAAAAATCATCTATGAACAGTAGTTATTATACATCAAATGAAAGAGTGTTTTATCCCAAATCATTTGGTATCATTTTTGTGCGGTATGAGTTCACGCTTGGATGAGCACGGGGCATTGTTTGCGAGAGTGCAAAAAGCGACTTGCGCCAAAGTGATGCCTATACAGTATATGTAGGGATTAGCGGAGTGAGAGAAAATGTGTAATAATTTACTGATCATAGATGATTTTTGAAATAATTAGCAATTTTCTAAGTGTAAACTTATTTTTGACTCACACTGTATAAGAGGATTAAGATGGTGCATGGTTGGGTAAGACCTTATGCTTGTGCTGAGGCAATGGTTATGAGTAAGAGACGTAACAGTAGAAATCGTTTGAAAAAGCATGCGGCTGCCACGGCAGAAAATAAAACAGGCGTGAGGTTCTGTGATGGAAGACGAGAGAGGAGTTAAAGATATCATGATATTATGCAATTTATAAAGCATCGTTCAGAACAACTCAAAGGTTCCTGCAACTGTGTACACCAGCATCACATTTTTTAAGTGTTAATACATATTAGCACCTTTTGGGTACCAGTGCTATTTTCAACGTGTTGTGACGTCATCTTTCTGAACCAGAAGTTTTGTTTTACAGGTATTAATAACCACGGTTGTTAACCTGTATTTTTTTTTAAAGGTGTTAGAGTCAAATTACTTTATTAATTAGCGGCTCCTTCACAATTTAATAACCCTTTTATGTTTATATAAGCAATTTCAACTAAGTGCGTTTCGCGGTGAACGTTTATGGTAATTCTCTTTCGATTTTATTCTGTAAACTTGGTGTTTATTATTCAAAAAAATATTTGGAGTCCCGATTTTGCGAGAGGAGAAGACGGATGTAAGATACATAAAACAGTAAGATGATAAAAATGATACCCTTAGACGACAATTTTAAAAGGAAATGTAGATAAGGATTGATTAGAGTGCCTTTAAATGAGATAATCTGTTAATTGCCTCCATGTTGTTTGTCACCAAGGCCCGGAACATATTGCACACAATTTGGGGTAGTGCCAAGAAGGGCTATACGAATGAATGAAATATACCGAATGTTCAGTGAGGCCTTGATCATTTGGGAAACTTTTAGATGTATTTATTATTCATGCTCTCAAGCCCCTGTTGATTATGAATACCTTTTTTCTATACAACACATGATATTTTTATATGATATTGTTATTGTTTAGAATTAGATGTATATTTAACTCAGCCATGTTAGATAAAATTAGATTAAAAAAAACTTTGTACAATTATTTGATACCACAATCACATCAAAAATGTTTATCCATTATATACAGAGCATATATGTCTTTTCCAACTTCCAACTCATAAAAACAAAAATTAAGTTTAAACATTGAAAAATGTGAGTCCTAGTTTATGAAGTTACTTTCGTTTAGATTTTCAAAATTAGATTTTCTATTTTGTTCAATACTTCAATACTTCAATACAATACCAAAAGTCTCGAGTAAATTGTTTTCATACTAACAAATTGTATGAAAATAAATCATCCCTCGTCAAATAAATTAAAAATCAATCGTCACAGAGAACAACCAATAATGACATTTCTGTTTACCATTGCTCAATTTTGAAAAGATTATTGGTGCTTTTTAAATATACATTTTATCGGATTGTTTTAAGAATCAAAGACAACATCACAATAATTAAACTAACAGTCCCCATCTCTATAACCGTATCAGGGGTTCCATGTAAAAATGCATTTACATGCATTTATTTAATTTTATATACTTAACTTTTGCAAAATATTATTGCAAACTCTGGAATCAATACAAACTAACATTTACATAGGCAATAAGTACTGCATTCATTCTAGTTTACCATTTTTTAAATATCCGATCAATCATTTTAGATATCAACTCAACTAATTGAAAGAGGAAAACAGTGCATGTCAATAAAATTTCGAAATAAAATAAGACGACTTGGTCTCTTCGTAATAACAAGGAAGAAAAAAAAAGATTATTTACCTTCCTGAACGAAAACATGATGATTTTTAGATGCTAAAACAATCCAAGATATTCCGAATATTCCAATATTCCTCTCACACTCCTAAAAGATCTGCCTCATCAAACGATCCACAAGAAACCTGTTCAGAATTCAAAACACACCTCTGCTCCGTTACCGGCTAACAGGCATCACTGAGCCATCCTAATTATTTAACCTTAATCGGTGGCGGTCGTTTTTTTTTTAACAGGTGGCATATGCCCCTTTCCCGACGAGGACCCTTCGAGTTAGTCTGTGGAACACCGCTGCCAAATGGAAATGCTCCGACTCAACTTAAAGGGGCATGTTCCCCGTATTCCAGAGGGCGTTCAAAATACGTACGCGCTGGCGGACGGTGCTATAGCTGCCTATTGACACCAACAGAATACGGCTCTTACGCATGTTCCGATAACTACACTGGCGGGAACGTGCCCCTTTAAACGGAGAAAGTAAACTCGCTCGCCCTTGGTTGACTGACGCTTAATAATCTCGATTGGCTCAGCTTCATATTTTTCAGACTCGCCCCGAGTTTAAAGTACTGCGTGAGGTGCATATGCTAGCGGGGAGCGCTTTGGAAGCGAGAGGAAACGGGGAATGAAGGGGGATTTTGAATCGAGTCGGGTTGTTTTATCGCCAGCCTAGTAAAGCGCTGAGAGAAGGCAGACTACAGATGATTAATCAGTTATTCAAAATTATAGAAATATAGAGCAAGAGAAATTAGTAATTCCTGGAATAAGCACAGATGTAAATTTAAACAAAAGCCCGGATTAACATGATTAAGGATCAGCTTTGGGGTCCCTCCTATGTATTTGGAATACTTGTTGCTGATTTCAACTATTATTTTATGTAAAAAGAAAAATTCCACGACCTATTGCATTATATTTTGTTTATAAGCCTCTATTTGCATTTAGACAAAGACTGGTTACATAATAAAAAGCATATTCAATTCTCATTGGTCTTATCATCGAATCAATTTATCACATTAGTATATTAGCAGCGATCGAAGAAAATAACGATTTCATGATCATTGTGATGCTTAGTAATTTCCTTCAATTTTAAGTTTTATTCGGAGATTTAAAAATGTATATATATATATATATATTCATTTGCATCCATTCACTTTGTTTCCCATGCACCTTAGTAACTATACAGTAATACAGGACCATTTAAATACATTGAAACAGTGCGTACTGATGCAGACGCTTTGTTTTGTTCGGTCAGACGCAGTACTGCTCTCTGATTGGATGACCCCTGTGGTCACGTGGTGACCTTGGATGCGAATGCTGGCGCTGTCTTGCTAACGCCATAGACTGTTTTCTTAACGATTATCTCGGAGTTTCTAGTACATTAGATCTGAATACAGATAAGCTCAGGACGCCTGACTTTATTTCTCTCTCTCTCTCTCTCTCTCTCTCTCTCTCTCTCTCTCTCTCTATCTTACTCTCTCTCCCTCCTTTTGTACATTGGTCTTGATAAGAGATAGCTTAGAGCTTCTTATAAAACTTTGCATATTTTCTACGTCACAATGATTATAAAAAGAAGCTATGCCTCGATTTAAGGCTTTTTTGTCAATTTCAGTGACGTCTTTTTAAAGTGGCAGTCCGGCGTGGCAAGAGTAAAGTTTACATTATCTCCATCTATGTTTTTGGACAAATATAACGATTAAATTTTTTTTTTTTTTTAGGGACCTTCACTTTTTATCTTAATCTATACCGAAAGTGAGCATTTCCAAATATCAAAAGGTTTTAGTTTGAATGCTTTAAATCTCCTACACTATTTATTTTCCAATTTATTTCTACAAGTACAAGATAAAAAACAAATTATGTTTGCAACTATATCTCTTCTTATTTGGTGTAACAGCTGATTATTCATAATTTACATTTTCTCGAATTATTAGTTGCTACATGCATTAACAAAAACAAAAATCACAAAACCATTGCACAGCGATTAGAGTAGAGCTATCGATGAGGGCGTTGGACCGTTTATTTGTGGTTTGGGCTAAAGTCCCTCGGGATGAATAATTCTGAAAAAGACTTTTAGGAAGGGGTCACCCTTTTGAAAAGAGGCAGACGTAGTATTGACATATCAAATATTCTATGACGTCAAACCATGTCTAAATTTACTATAACCTTTCAAATTTGGCAATGACGTCATATTTATTATTATGTAATATTGATGTCATCTGTTATATAAGCAGATGACGTAAACAAAGATTGTCAACGTCATCCGTAGTGAAACAAAACTGGCAACGTGAAAGGGACATTGTGGTTGGTTAGTTAATTAGCTATTTATTTTCAGTAGAAGAATAAGACGATTCGCAGTTTCCCTATATTCTACCCGATTAGTTCTCACTTTTTTCTTTCTATTTTCTATTGATGAAGAGCCGTAATAAATTAAATTTGGTACTATTATCATTATCATTATCAATATAATTGATATTATTATTATTATCATTATTATTGATACTTTTGTTATCATCAATATTACTGTTATCATTATTATCATTATTATTATTATTATTATTATTATTGGTATTACTATTATTATTATTACTACAATCATTATTATTGTTGTTAATGTTGTTGTCATCGTCATCATTATCATCACTGCAACCAATAAGTTTATAGATATTAAAGTTGGAGTCGCCTAAACATTTAAGTTTGGCAGCTTTACACACAAAAAAATAATCTTTCTAATATGTTCTGAGGTGAGGTATGTAACGCTTATATCTTCAGAATCCCCCCCCCCCCACAGAGCATTTCACATCACTACACTATTCCTGCCATAGATAGAAAGAAGCACACCACGATGACATTTCACCCATTCCATATGTTCCAAGTTGAGCTTAAACAGGGTCAGACAAAACTTCCGTTTAATGACGGTATTATTTCCGGAGCACTTCAAAGTGTCGAAAGAGTGAGTTTTCAAGAAATGTTACCCCTGCATCTTTACCTAGCCAGAATCTGCAGTTGTATAGATAACGAAACATTACAAGTCAGCATGTTTATCGATGAAAAAGAATAGGTGCAGTGCAATGAATTTACATTAATCTATGGCTGTAAACTTATATTTCATTTCCTCTTTATACAAAATCGAACTTAATCATTCGGAAGAATATACATTAAAGGCTACTTGATATAGAATTGAACATTATTTGACGTATTAGCTAAACTAGTTACAGCAATTAAAACTAATCTAATCCTTCCCTGCCATGGACTGGAAATGGTGTGGTGGTAGAGTCACTGCACAAAAAGCAGCTTGCAGGTTCAAATCCCTCTTTGTTGTTAATTCAAATGCAGATCTTGCGTCTATACTATAATACGGCGAGTGCAGAATATAAATGTTTGCTAAACTAATACAGGTATGACATTTCCTTCATCCAACCAAATGTCTATTAGCTGAAGGAACAGACATAAGCTATAACATACAATTGAATACATATAAGTGGGCTTGGAATCGAGAAGAAATTTGATTAAAGGTCTTTATCATTGATAATACATGTAGCATTATTAGCCCTCCTGAGGTAATAATTTATCATCAATATCAATATACACATGTACATGGTGTAGTGGTTCATTCACTTGACCCTCTCTCTCTCTCTCTAGGGACTGATGGTTCGAATCCCGACGCTAACATCTTTTTTTTGAAGACTGTAATCCACATGTGTCACAATTCATCCCGGTGTACATGTAAATGGGAACAATGCGGGTAATTGCTGGGGTAAAAATAATTATGGTGCCCTTTCGAAGAACAGCACTGCTGCTGCTGAGGCCTCCCTGGGTAAACATAATTATTTTTTCGTTTTATTATTATGATTATTAAAAAGAATGTATAGATCGTAATACAATATACTCCTGGACTTAAAGAAAAAACACCGTGTAGGCTGTTGACATTTATTTCACTTTCACCTGTTTCTTAATTTATTATTTGTCATCCATGTACCTTCCCATCTCCTTAATGTGGCCTCGAACCTTTTCCGCTGTCATTTCCTTCTGCTACCCAAAACATATAGTTTCAAAAACAAATTTAACCTTCATCTGTCTAGTTTCGATATATCTATGAGTATTCAAAAAGACAAAATTCCCGAAATATTCTTTGTGACTGATCTATTCATTCATTATCTAACCGGGGCCATGTATAATGATCATGATAAAGAATTACTTAGATCATTTCTAATTTCACTATGTTTGCAATAAATGTGACTAAGAGTTTATTTTATATTATAGATAGATATAATGCATCCATATAGGTAACCATACAATTAATTGAACGTTGGAGATACATTAAATTTGTACGACTGATTATAAATTAATTCTTCCCAGGGGTATCAATCGTTATCTGAGGGGTAACCCCTCCCCCCAAAAATATTTAAGTCAAAATTATGAAATGCATGGTGAAACGAAATTCCTAAGACTATATAGGACATTCAAGTATATTATGTAAATCTAAACGTATGTCAACAAATTTATTGGTAACAACTGAAGGAATTATTTTGCAAATGAATTTTCCCCTCCCCGGTGATGTAGCCTCGAGCGCTCATGCTGGAAAAAAGTAGCTGTCATGTTTCTCATTGAGTTACATGAAGCTGCTCCCTACGTTTAAAAAAACGACATTGTGTTGAGAAATGTGTCATTTGGATTTGTTCATAACTTCTTACTTTCCGTGTTGTAGGAAAGGGGTCCTTGCATTTATTTTCGACATGTTCCTCGCTTATATTTATATATTTTAATCGAGAAAAAGAAATCTGGGGGCTTCAATAAATATGTAAGGGGTCGAAGCTTAAGCCCCCTCCCCCTCTCTCTCTCTCTCTCTCTCTCTTTTCTCTCTCTCTCTCTCTCTCTCTCTCTCTCTCTAGATGTGACTTGCCCTTTACGAATGGAGCTTTAAAAAGCATGATCATAATTATAATAATTCTGTCTTCTAATACTCCCTAAAGTAAGTTCTCCAAAGGGTCGAAAGCCGGCAAATACCACATTATGATATACTTTAAATATGCAATGTACATATCCTTACTTAGTAATCCAAGCTACTTATGCCCCTTTAAAATGCCTAAGTGAACGGAAGTTGAGGTTTAGGGGGCAATTAGAGGGGGTGGAAAAAATGATTCAGCCCTCACATCCTCTAATTCAGGCGGTACAAAGTTTGTTCATCCCCAGACGGTTTGGATTCTCTTCACTGATTCGCTTCCTTAAATCGGCCACGCTCAAGTGAATTCCGCGCACCGCTGGAAATAGACTGCCACACAAAATGTCTCGTCTCCCTTTTTTTTAAGAGCGCGCTAAAAATACACAGCTTGCTTTGGTTTAAAGCGTATCTGCCATAGTTTACAGGAGGGATTAGACTGCCCTGCAAGGTCACTGGACAGGTGGTTATCTCATCAACTCAGCTCTCAGTTAACATAAGAAAAAGAGGATCATGGGGGACCAATGGTCACCGATTAGGCATGGTTTGCAGGGGAGGATCTAGCTTTTTGCTCAGGGGGGGGGGTTGACCAATAATGACGATGCGGAGCATCGTCCACGAGCCGCGAAGCGGCGAGCCGATTTTTTTGGGGTGTTTATTTGAACCCCGTAAGTGATGTTTTTCTGGCATCTATTAACACAATCGAGACCATAAAAAGCAGTGCATGATAACGTCTTTTTAAATCAAGTAACAGTTAAATACACAGTTATATCCAGAGTTATCATGTGTTTGGTTAAGTTACCAGATGAGTTGAATATCTTCTCACAATATTTGCACTTGAAAGGGTTTCTCTCCAGCGTGCGTTCTTTTTTCTTTCTTTTTTCCTTTTTTTTTTTTTTTTTTTTTTTAATGTGGGGATTTTGGGGATGAGAATCGGCAACGCTGGCCTAGCTTGTCACTTCGGCGGTGGCCCGTGTCCTCAAAAAAGCTGATGGGGGGGGGGGCAAGGGACTCTGTGACATTTGTTCGCCCAACCCCCCCCCCCCTCCCCCCAAAAAGAAATAATAATAATAATAATAATAAATGAAATAAATACATAGAAATAGAATAAAATAAAATTACAAGTTTAAAAAAAAAGATAAGATTTAAAAAAATGGTCCCCGGATTTTTTTTTTGGGGGGGGGGTTGCAACCCCCCCAACCCCCCCTCTAGATCCGCCACTGGTTTGTTATATAGAGGGCGCAAGTAGCTACAAGTAGTGTAGTGGGCCTTTAAGCTACATGCAGCGATGAAATTTACGCAACAGGTGGTTTTTATAAAATTTTCAGAAAAGGCGACATGAGCAACCTACATAATGAGTAACACCTGCAGTGTATAGGCCTACATCATGTACTCTCTTAATTTCTAGGACTAATTTTAAATCCAAGGGGACTTGGGACTTCCAAGTCCCCCTTGGATTTAGAATAAATTCTTTGGACTTTAAAATAAGTCCTAGAAATCAAGAGAGTATTCATTTCATATTCATTATTATGCATATAGGCATATTGTTGTTATTATTAATATTATTTATTCGACAGAGACAAAGAAAAATCACATTTGGAAGAGAGTCACGTAGATGCCGGGAAAAGAAAAAGATTAACTTAATAACTATAACCCGGAGGTCTTCTATTCCAATCCATGTGACTTTACATAAATGATAAGAATAAAATGGTGAGGTATACAAATTTATGAATCACTATATACATGTAGTTGTACGAGATAGTTGTAATAAGTAAGGTTAAACAGTGCTGGAAGTGAATGATTATATAAAAGACATCAAAGTTGAGTGCTACTCGACATGTTTATCTAGAACATGCTATGTCTGCATGCCAATACCGTTACCGAAGTATATTCAATGTTATGCTTTCTGAGCGTTTATACAACTTTATATATAGTGCAATATATGATAGATAACATTCCATCTTTCTATTTTTCATTAATTTTTCCTTTCTTTTGTCTTCTTTTTCTTCATGTTCTTATATAAATATCATTATTAATTTTAGCATTATTGTTATTTTATCATTATTATTATTATTATTATCATTATTATAATTATTACTATCATCATCATCATTACTATCATAATTGTCGTTATTATCATTTTCCTACATGTAATTATCATTAATTTGTATTGAATGACAGATTTATTTGTTTATCTCTGTATGTACATGTATTTATCAATTACTTTATTATAGCTGTTCATTTTTTCTTTATATGTTTTCTTTGTAGAAACCCACATATACGATTTCAAGTTGCACGGAGTTAAACTATTGCGGATAATTTCCCCAGTTAGTTCTAATCATCGCACATTATTCTGCTTCACAATAACTTAACTATAACGTATGTTTTTGTGATCTTTAATGTACCTTTCAACTTTACTCGAAGCGCTGCAGGCTATAGGAAATCGTAAAGATATGAATTGATAGTCTAGGAATTACCCGTTCCTCTCTTTAGACGGTTTTATAACTTCCCTTCCTTGATGAGTCGACTAGGCTGCCCGTCTACTGGTTTCAATTACATTTAAAGGCAATCCTGTGTACTGATATAAGGGAATTGACATTTTCTTGTAAGTGCACACAGGATGATGATTGTGATACTTTTGAATTATTTCATGAAAGTTATGTAATCATTGTTCATTTACATGACTTGTATGCACTGGCGGAATATTGTATGGTACATTTTTAGGTGGAAATGTTATTTTTAAATAGGCAAAGAACAGACTTTCATGAAACAACTCCATCAATTTGGCGGTGATTATTCTTAAATGCATAAAATTGCGACTCTTCCGTGTTTAAAAGATCTGTCATATTTGGGGGCCATTTGTATCTTCTGCTACCTACGATCTAGGGGGGGGGGGTGTTTCACAAAGATCCTAAGTCGAACTTAACTCTAAGATGGACTTACACATTATGGAGAGCCATGTGTAGCCTTAAAATAAAATATATTCAAAAGCAAAAATTATTTTAGACTTTTCATAAATTCCACATCAAGAACATGAAATCTCCCATGATAATAGAAAATAATGATAATAGAATCAATATTTTAAGCCTTCTGAAATAACTTTTACAAAATATTTTCAAAGATGCTAACAGCTTTCCATAATTGTTAAGTCCAACTTAGAGATAAGTTCAACTTAGGATCTTTGTGAAACACCCTCCTGGTCTATTGGTCAAACCATTATCAAAACCACTCACACCAGAGAGGTCATGTTGAAGACCAATGTCATGGGGTAGACGTCCTGCCGTGTCCTCGTAGAACGGAAAGTCGAAAATGTCAGGAAAACCTGGTTTAACGTATATTGGTTTTGGTTTGATTACAACGGAAATAAAAGACTTACAATCAATACATATTATGTTCCAAGAATTTTTTTCTAACAGTGTGACAGACACGAACAGAGCATTAGAATTTATGAAATGTACAGAAAAGGAGTCTTTTATATCTACAGAAAATATGTTCACAAGGTAAGCATACATATTGTCAATAAAGGAAAGCATGCTGCCTTGAGCACCGTTTTAACAAATAAAACAATTATCAGTGATGCAACTCTTCCAAGATACTTGAGCTGGGTTCTAATATGCGATTGCATTTTCAAAGAAACTGATTGCAAGCTATTGGAATTGGAATAGATTGATTACATTTTCACCCCAATTCATATTGATGAAAAATAAAGGCAAAAATTACAATAATTACATAAAAATATATACATAATATGACAAACCAGCGGTATTATGTTTACCAAAAAAAAAAAAAAATGCTTTTGAGAAAATTCAAAACTTAAATCTCTATTTTTGTTATGTAGGGGGACTTTGTAAAAATGTGTGGAGATAAAGTATTCCGTATAGTAATTACTTTGGACAAGATTTCAAAACTAACAAAGTTAGGCACACGACTGATTAATTTACAAAGATATACATATTAAGTTAGGACAAAAATTAATATATAAAGAAGTGATCATCATCAAAACCAAACTAGTTGTGCGGTTTTGGAATCATCAAATTGATCGACTCTGCCCAATCTTGCTAAAAGTCACACGCACTGTTTATAAAAATGTGAAGTTAGGACTATAGACAAACATTTAATTTGAAAGTTTGGTATGCGCTTTACCTACATTGTATGTCTTGTTAAATAACGAATATGAGAGCATTTGATGAGCCATCAATTTTCAAGGTCATTTTTATATGAAATACTTCCACACTAATGTAAACAGAATGAAAGAAAATATATATTTCACATTTCCCGAAACAAAATCTGATCTTTAGTACAACGTCTAAACAATAGGGTGTGCAATGAGGCAGTAAATAGCTTTTGAACACACCTTGCGAGGGAAAAAAAGGAATTTCCTTTTTAGTGATTTGGCGTTCCCGGGGAAAATTTATTGTTCTACTTTATACATACACTGTATTAACAATACAACTGGAATGAGCATTTGAATACATTTATGAAATCCCCGTTAAACTTTTGATATTTAATCAAAAAAATTGAATTTCTTTCACTAAAAATTAGAGAAGAAAAGGTATATGGTCCTCATATTTACATAATATAGCGCTGTAACGATGACCGGCACCGTAACAGCGATTCCCTGCTAACAAGACATATATACCTAATACAGGGAGAGAGGGAGGGAGAAAAAGACAGACAGGTAGATAAAGGGGATACCGAGAGAGGGAGAGAGAGAGAGAGGAGAAAGGAGAACAGGAACGAGAAAAGGAACGAGAGAGATACAAGAGAGAGAGAGAGAGAGAGAGAGAGACAGAGATTCTACACGAACATAATAACATATGAAGAGATACACAGAGGGGAGAAAATAGAAAGATATAATTAGACCTATATAGAGAGAGGGTAGGGAGAGAGAGAGAGAGAAAGAGAAGACAAACGAGAGAATGGGAGAGAGATGTAAAGAGAGAGAGAGAGAGAAAGAGAGAGAGAGAGAGTTAAAAAAAGTTTAAACATCAACAACAAATATGTAATATCTTTTAAAAAGGCGTCTATAGTACTTAAACATACGAACGAATAAGTACATGTTATAACGTCATCAAATCACACGATATAAGGTGAAGAGATTTGTATTTCAACACATACATCCGGGTTCACACGCTGTAGTATTTACTATTTCATTAACTTTATCATCATAAATAGATTTAGCAATATTTTCCTGAATTCCCCTAAAGTCGAGTATGAAAATGGCATAATATTAATCTTGATTAATAACACACAATGAGAAGAAAATATATTTGGTATCATGCGAGAAGGAAAACAATGCAGTGACACATTCGTTGCTGTTGTTCTTTATTGTTTATGTATCTTCTATTATTGTTGTAAATCACCACAATAGTAATATTGATACCTTTAAAGGGATCGTTTAACAATGTTAAATCTGAGATACACGGCCCTACGTGCTATCAGTGTCTGTGATATGGTGTAATATATATTGAAGCCCTTAAAAATTGCTCTTCAAAATGAACAAGAAGTGCCTCAAAAAAGTGAAACATGTTGAGTGACCGGCTTTACCATACTCGTTTTCCCCAATAGACTGCAGTGTTATGATTTGTAATTCCAATCATAAATATCTTGAAAATCAGACAAACGATCGGCTTGTAAAATTCATGAGGTTCCTGACTGACCTGAAGGTATATAATTATCATTGCAGCATGAGCTAAATCCAGAATTTTGTTTCAGAATCTGAGACAAAGTTACCGGATCCCTTTAAAGCCTTGCATACATGTAGCATTATTGAATGTTGGGATGCGGCTATTCATCATCAATAGTGATCTGTCAGTTTATGACAGGTTCAGTGACCCATTCAAAATTCTATATCAAGTTTCTCTCCAAGTTCCTCGGTCTTTAGCCAACCGTTTCATCGTTTCATGCCCTGTTGCTCCACATTGTGCGGCTATTAAGCGACATAATTATGCATGCCTGCTTTAAATATATATATATATATATATATATATATATATATATATATATATATATATATATATATATATATAGTTATTCATGATTGATTGACGTTGTTATGTCTAGGAGTGCTCTTAGGGTAAATAGGGACTTTTAGATTCTGCACGACGAGAACGCAGACTGCCCTTTTAAGGCAATGAGACGTCACTGCCAGTGCGTTAAGAGGACGTCACATTGCCTTAAAAGGGCAGTCCATAGTCTCGTCGTGCAGAATCTAAAAGTCCCTAATGTATGTGCAACGACACGTTCTGTTTACAAGCGGAAATCCATTGTGAACCATCGTAATTAAAATATTTCCGCTCATTGCCAAATATGTTTTGTTTGTTACGAATTGAATGAGTGGATTGAGTTAATTACGACTTTTTCTCTCCACGTGTTTTCTGTTCAATGAGCTATCAGGATGGATCATATGTAAATATATATTTTAGGATATTATGGGGTAAGGCTTACTTTGTGCATAATAGTTACGGGGCCATGGAAAAGGGGAACTTCGGGTGAACCTATGGTGTAGTCTACAAAAACAGGCACTGCGCAGTCCATTATTTGGGGATGGTGGGGAAGGGGTTGTGAAAAGACAATATCAGAAAAGCAGTATCGTTATACACAAGTGTTATTAGCCTCTATATCTCACTCCATCCCCTCTCTCCCCCTCTCTCTCTCTCTCTCTCTCTCCCTCTCTATTTCCCTCTCTCATCTTTAGTAGTAGCCCTATACAGAGCAAGTTTATTTTTCATTTCTCTTCACATAATATAAACGAACCTACTTGAAAGCAATGCTTGTTTGGTGTAGGTTCGCACATTAATAATTGAATTTTATACATTTATAACTCAATTTTGAAGAGAAAAAAATTACGGAATAAAAAAAAACGAGACAGACAATAAAAAACAAACAATTAAACAAGACATAAACAAATCAGAAACAGTAGCAGAATGACAAGATGAGGATGAAACATGAAGAAAATAAGAATGAGAGAGTGACAAACAGAAGAAGGGAGGAAACAGAAAGAGGAAAATAAGAGAGAGAGAGAGAGAGAGAGAGAGAGAGAGAGAGAGAGAGAGAGAGAGAGCGAAAGAGACAAAGAGGGAGAGAAAAAGAAACGGTGGCCATTGAGGAATTATTTTTAATTAGTATTATATGGATACAAATCATATGCAAGTCACAGTTACGATGTGAAAAAATGGCCTGTTTTGCCAATTACGGGGGAAAAACAACGAAACCAAAAAAACAAAAACGGGGAACTACTTATTTTGATTCTTTTGCAACAAAAAGTGCTTAAGGGCAGTTTTGAAACCACTTAACGAGGGTTTTTCTTTTAATGTGCCGGGAAGGGCATTCCAATATTTTGGGCCAGTGAAAGTGAAAATCCTGCTGGAAAATACCGTTCTTGGTATTGGTAGGTGATAACATCTTGCTATTCTCGTAGGATAACTATGGAATTCAGTATTTTTGTTAAACATATTTGAGAGAACTTGTGGCAATTCATTTTTTTCTAGTGTGTAAATAAATATACCCAAGTAATAGGAAAATAAGTCGCGAATCTTCAAAACATTATTTGCGTGAAAGAGTTCATTAGTATGAGCGCGAAAATTGGTGTGACATGATTCGCATTGCTTTCTTTTGCAATAGTAAAATTCTATTGAGTTAAGTACTTTCACGGGTGCCCCATGCAAGTATTCCATAATTTAAGTAAGGAAGTACTAAAGTTGAGTATAAATTAAGCAGTATACGAGATGGAAAAAAAAACAATTTTACCTTGTTCAAAACACCTATATTTCTAGAGATGATTTTACAAACATTATCAACATGCAGCTTCCATGAAAGTTTATCATCTACTATTATTCCCAGAAACTTCGTGGAAGAGACTTTTTGTATGAATTCTTCTACTCCTCTTCTTTTTCGTTTTCTTCTTCTTCTTTCTACTTCTTCTACTTCTTCTTTGTTTATTTGTTGTTATTAATTCTTTTTAATTTGGATATTCTGCCATACATTGGCTTTAAACATCAGACTACTTGATCATTAGCAACATCCGTAGCGAATATTCTGTTGGGGGTAAGTCGGGTGTGTGTTGTATGTTAGTGCGATAGCAAAAGGGCTCGTTAATGCGTGTTTCCTTTTGATAATATGACATTTGTGAAGTGCTAATTACTGGCAACTGTTGGTCAAACCCGAATATGTCTTGATCTCTCTCTCTCTCTCTCTCTCTCTCAGCTTACAATGATCATCATTAAACCTATACTTAGCGTCAAGCTTCGATGTCAGTAGACGGGCGAATTATGAAACATGAAACGACAATATTAACTCTCCATCCCCACTCCCCCCCCCCCCCCCCCCATCGTCATATCCTTTTTTCTTCAGTATTTGTTTGTGTGCTAAAAAAAAACAGGTCATAAATTAGCCCACAACGGACATAACCCCAATGTAAACTCTTTACCGCCCCTCCCCTCCGTTTCCTAAAGATTTATTATTAATAAGGAAAATTGTTATTTTACAAAGAGCTGATACACTTAACGTTATACGTTTTCTTTGCTGCAATGATTGGACTTTATTATCATATAATTAGTAGGAAGATTTTTTTTTTATTAATCATCAGATAATTATTTACTGTTTAATTAAAAAAGTCTTCAATAACAACGCAGCCATCTACGACAGTAATTGTTTTGCAACATAATCCTGTTTTAGAAAAAGATAACGCGTGTTTTTACAAGATGATCTTGTTCTTGTTATTTACAAATAATCGTGGGGGGGGGGGGTGGTGACATCCATCTCGCAAGGGCGACTGATTTTGGATTCCCTTTTCATCTCAATAACATAAAGAACATGATTCTGATTTTTTAACAAGCAATTGTATTTGGAAAGAAAACATTTCAAATAAATTGTAGGGTGCTGTTGGTTATATAGCGCACAAGACTGTTATTGTGTATTGTGGGATTTCAGAATCCTCTAAAATGAAAGTAAAGGGACTCATTCACAGAAAATGAGAGGCACTGCACACATATTATATGTATATATGTATCTCCACAGTGACGTGAGGTTAGCAAATTAATCCCAATGATTTAAGCTATTATTAGTCACACTTTGAAGGATTGTCGGTTTCGGAAAGGAAGAAAAGACGAGTGTCTACACGGAAAAGGAATCCATATGGGAGACGACGGTAAATATAGAACTCGAAACGAGGAGGGAAAGAAGGAAATAAACAAAGAAAAATCAACTTTTGGAATTAAATAGAGAAGTGAAAATAATATAAACAATCATATACAGGATGTGTTATCCCCTGACACCCGCGTGTCATTATCACTTCACACACGCTGATATCAGAGACATAGCAACGGGGGCATCCCCCATACACACACAAAATAGATAGGGGAAAGGGGACTAAAACAGAGAAAAGATAAATAGAAATGGAAGGAAGAAATGGAAGGAAGAATATATGGGGAAGTGAAAGCATTTGAGAAGAAATAAACCGTCCCCATAACTATTGGTAGACTCATTATTTCGAATTCCATATATATCTATTAGGACTATAGAGCCCCAAAATGATAGCAGTGCCCCCCCCCCCCCCCATCCCCGTCATATAAGACTACGCCACTGTTTAAGTTACATGCACCAGCATATCCCGCTACGCTCAATCACGGCCTTGAAACGAAATACTGCAAACAGCTAAATGTGACACTGCCTCTGAAAATGATACTAATCTGTTAATAACATTATCCAGGTTTGTGTTGGGGATTTTAAGCAAATATCAGTTGTGTTTCTCGGTAAAGTATCAATGTCATTGCTACCCGCATGTCATGTATGTATATCGTAATAACGCTCGATTACAGTATAGCTTTTGAAGCTCATGATATTTTACCGCTTTAGTTTTAAAGAGAAAGTTAAGATCTTACAAAGGTGAAAAATTATAATTACATTATTATATCACTGTTATTATATAATCAGAAGAAGAAGAAAAAAAAAAGAAAACAATGTTTCCTACAAACTACTAACGAGACAATTTCCTTTAAAATGTATTCACGTCACCAGTACTCAATTTTCTCTTTGACGCTCTACAATTATATCAACCATAGTGGATTTGAACTATCATCCATACTAACACGTACAGAAATAGAAATGTATTCAATGCAGGCATGCAGCAGTATTCCATTCGAACATAATTATGATACCCTTTTTTACCGTCTGTTCACGATTTGTCTTTATAAATCCATGGATTGAACTAAACTCTAAACGGTATAGTAATTTATTTGTTTAATTCTTTATGTCAAGTATAGATGTAGCCTCGTAATCTATTTCTAATTGAAATGGTTATGTCTCCATTATCTTGCCCGAATTAATTCTAAGTATTTTGTTCTTACAATATCAATTGCCAGTGCCTGAAATAACAAATTATTAATTGATTTCAGTCAATGGATAATTTAGTGCAATGTGGGGATTATACAGCATCGGGGCCAGTCAGTTTCCAATGAAGAGACTACCTGAATTCTAATTATGTTGTTCCTGAATAGATAAATATTTTTATCCGCTGTACCACGTGTAACACTCGCTATTATAACTGTCAAAAAAAGAATATTCGCATATTTTCGAAAGAAACAAAGGGCAATGGGCAATTGGATATTATGTTAATGAAATGATAAATATCTTCACGCTCTATTTCATTATGATTATACAAACCTATGATTGTGCAGACACATGTTGATACATCACGTAACGACAGCGTAAGAGTCAACTAATATATTGGCATCAACTACTCGTTCGGTAATTTGTTTAGACTGAAACAAATTATAGCAAATTTTGGCTACCTATGTTATCTTTTTAAGAATAAAATGTCCATAATTGTTTGTTTTTTTCCTGATAGTGTGTATGATCTATTCAGCTGGTTTACACGTACATCTCTTGCATACCAAATTCAGAATCACTTACAGCCAGTTTCTCTCAAAATATTCCATGTATATGCGTTGAGGTTAACAAGGTACATGGTTCGAATCTCTGCCATTACACTATGCACTATACCACTCTCCATCCAGGTGAGGTAAATGGGATGGTCCGTGTGGCAGATTAACTTTGTGTTTAACAAGTTCTCAAATAAAGTGTACTAATCCTTCTGTGGGTAGGCCTATCCCTACCCTGTATAGAAGAAATTCGTTGCATGCCTTTAATAGCGCCTGACATTTACATGGCGGCTAAGGAAATTGTCACCGTGAAACGTTGTATTATAAAGCGCAGCATACATAATTTATGGTATATTTGTTTAGGATCTGAGCTACATAGGATGGATCTATTAACATTTTGTATGTCATTTCCAAACTAGATTAGCTTAAATAACTTTAATTCTGTGACGGATCATAATATGACGAATTGTTTTGACACGAAATACTTATTCACTTTTGATGTAGTAGCTTCTGCACTTTCATTGCAATATTGATTTATTTATGGAAATTATTTTACACTGTCCATTCATGGATTGATGTAGCATTTTCTAAAACTCTTAGACCACTTTGCAATCATTTTGTTGCGAGGGGATAGAAACTCTTTATTATACTGCTTGCAACTTTAAGGGATCATTCAAACCTAATTGAATACTGTATCAAAGTCAGCAGGGCGTTTTTTCCTTGGCTGATTTTCAAGCAATATTCAATGACTAAGTCAAGAGAGCACACTAAAGAAGTAACAAACTGTCTCGGGTTTCTAAATATTTATGACGCAATTATCTTCATGACATCGATAGTTTGAATTGGAAGCACAAAATAAGCATCATTAAGAGAGCAAAGGGGAAAATACACGCATGAAGGAACTACAAAATTGCATCAATTAATGATTAGACGCAATGATAACAATGAGATTATAAAGAGTACAAAACAACAGTGAAAATAACAACCTGCGTCAATTGCTGATTTGACGCTCTATTTCTGTTTGATGATAGCAATTAATATGACCTTTTCGGAAATCAATATAATGATTTGCATAATCACAAGTGATTCCTTGGTACTACACGGTATCAATATACGCACCCTTTAATACAGTGAATTATATCACGTGTATGATATGACAAATGCAATATAACTTAAGGGGGGGGGGGGTAACAAAGAAAGATTGGTGACTTCTCTAGCGTCTTACCTTCTGGAGAGTGCCGATAATTAAGTCTCGATTTCCGTTCAGCTGCTGACGACGAACAATGGAGTCGATTTCCGAAACGGCTTTTCCCAATTTTTGTAAAGAAGCGTTTGCGGAAAGGGAATTAAGGAATCCAAACAATTTCTATTCACCGTAAATCCATACAACACAAACAAATAACACGAACCAATGATTGTGAATTCTCCGATGACGCGAGAGCGACTCTTGGAAGTTGCGTCGCAAAAACGAAACAGGGAGTTCTCTTTAAAACTTTAAGTCACCGGTGCCTCGTTCGTTCCCGCCTTTTCCCCTTCGAATGATGTTGCGATAAAGCCTTGATAAGGGTGTGTAGCTATATCCTAAGTAATGATCCAACTAAGCTCTCTTATACGTCTGCTGCAGTTCCAAGTCTGGCCCGAATCCAGTGATTTTTGACGATGATTCCGTTGGTTTTGGTGACACAAACTCACAAAGTATACTAAAATTCCCGAATCCGAACAATATTCGGAAAATGACGTCGCCCTAATGTACACAGAAGGGCTCAAGCACTAACACTATATACCCCCTTGCTAAGAGTGATATAATATTACAGCTTATTGCTGAAAGTAATACACGCAGCAATCCTGACGGCTTTGCAAGGCCTAGGTTTAGAGCGCTGTCAGGCACTGCATAGCATGCTTACAGGCAAATCTCTCTGCATTCTCTTGTCGCCCTCTCTGTTGCCTGTCCCGACGTGGATTGGGGGAAATTCACAACTTCCTCTAAAGGAACCCTGTGACGTATGCGCTCCTGTCTCTTATACCTCGAACACGGGGAACAAGGCAGATCGACAGCTAGATACATATTATACATTGAGGGGGTAAGCAGGGGGTGAAGGAAAATCCAAGTGAACCTTAAAGGTAATACAAAGTTTTGAGAAATTTTGAAATTGGGTGGATAGTGATTCTTTACAATTTTGATATATTTGGATGCCCCTGTGGATGTATTATAAGCACTAGAATATTTAGCCCCTAAAACACCTCTGCTTTCGTGAAAATTGATAGCTGCGAGCATGAAAATCTCAGAATATGTAGTTATGATATATAATTTCTAAATGGGAATAGCTAATCGGTCGATTTTAGTCAAGAAACATTGTTTTATAGCTTAATTAATATCTTGACCTTGAGAGGGAGCCATACAACATAAAGAGTTAATTATTTACAATTCTATAACCTTAATATATATAACCTTAGACTCGATTTCAACCGCGACAACAGTCACTGAATATCGTAGGTTGTAGGATCGCTGATGCCCCCAACATGTTCATTTTAACCAAATTCATGACCCCATACCAAAACTTTGTAGTACCTTAAACTTTAAAGCCCCACTGCACTACTTATAGCTACTTGCGCCCTCTACATAGCATACAATGCCTAATCGGTGACCACGCTGGGAGGTATAATCACTCCTGGCCAAACCAGTACTCTTATAGAAAGCAGAAAATCAGAGAAGCAAACTTTTGTAAGTTTGAACGAAATCGGACATGAAATATAAAAGTTATAAATTCATTGAAATTTGTTTAATCACTAAATTACGTTTGGGAACTTGATTTCAAATTGGCTGGATTTGTTATTAATATGGCTCTATGAAATTTCTTCTGATACACAAATTGACTAAAATGTCAAACTTTCTAAACGTGTGATTCTGGAGGACCTTTTCTTTATGGAGGCCTTGTAATAATACAATATCAATACTAAATTTTGAGTAGTGCCCCGCGGCATAAATCGCTTGGGAGAAAAAACGAAAATGAACGATATTTTTGTTCACGAAAAATGGGTCAACAATCATGTTTAACGAGCTTTTATTCCTCCACCATTATAGACTAGGATAAATATTTCATTTTTATATCATGTTTTGTTAAGTCATTTTCTCTCTCTTTCTCTCTCTCTCTTTCTCTCTCTTTCTCTCTCTTTCTTTCTATCTCTCTCTCCCCTCTCTCTTTCTCTCTCTCCCTTTCTCTCTCTCTCTTTCTCTCTCTCTCTCTCTCTCTCTCTCTCTCTCTCTCTCTCTCTCTCTCTCTCTCTCTCTCTCTCTCTCTCTCGCCATTCGATTGAGAGGCAATGTGTACACCGTGAGAGTAGTGTCATGCCGGGGTTCGAACCCAAGGCCTCTCCGGTCAAGTGTCAAAACCAAGGCTTGACGATACCTCACAATCAACGTTTCACATCATCATCATCATCCTCATTATAATTATCATAATCATCATCAACCTCTTCATCCTTATCATTATTAATATCATCATCATTATCATCATTAATACGAGTATCATTATTATTATCCTCTTCTTCATCTTCATCCTCATTACCATCATCATCTCATCATCATCTTCACCATCACTATCTTCATCATCAACATCACTATCTTCATCATCATCTTCATCATCATCATCATCATCATCATCACTATCTTCATCATCATCTTCATCATCATCTTCACCATCACTATCTTCATCATCATCTTCACCATCACTATCTTCATCATCATCATCTTCACCATCACTATCTTCATCATCATCTTCACCATCACTATCTTCATCATCATCTTCACCATCACTATCTTCATCATCATCTTCACCATCACTATCTTCATCATCATCATCTTCATCATCACTATCTTCATCATCAACATCTTCATCATCACTATCTTCATCATCATCTTCACCATCACTATCTTCATCATCATCATCTTCACCATCACTATCTTCATCATCATCTTCACCATCACTATCTTCATCATCATCTTTACCATCACTATCTTCATCATCATCATCTTCACCATCACTATCTTCATCATCAACATCACTATCTTCATCATCATATTCATCATCATCTTCATCATCATCTTCACCATCATCATCACCATCATCTTCGGTACTCTATAGCTAATCAGAAGTAGTTCTTAATTGGTTAATTGACTCTCCTTGTTCAGTGAAAGCCCTAAAAAGAACTAGACGGAGATCGAAGGTGGAGACAGAACCAGTAGTCGATCGAACGCTTGGAATTTGTGACAAGCAAACATAGCTTCTTGGCTGATCTCAGGATGAACGTGTCCTTCGAAACCATACAAAGTGCAAGCCTAGCTGCTTGGGACATGAAATTAAGCTTTCAATTTAAAAGTCATGTATTTTCTTATTTTTTACTTTAATTTTTCCATCGAAAGCTCTGGCATCTGTAACTCTCATCATCTATATATAAGGGTGGATTTCCCTTTAAACAAATCAAGCAATTATTACAAACATACCTTTTTCAATGAAACTTGGAATGTTACTATCTTTTATTCTTTACATTTACATTGGTATATGAGCAAAGACCTCATCAAGCTATTAAATATAGAACATTGGCATGTATTTATTATCATGTGTTAAGGCAGGCGAGTATATTGATTGTACAGGGTGTATCAGCAACATTAAAGGATAAATACAAACTGGATCAAAATAATTAATGTACCAAAAAAAATCTTTAGAATAGAAAAAACGATAGCTTTAAGCTCAGTTTAACCATGATTAATTAACAACTATGTCGAAATACAAATTTTAAGGCCTGGACCAACATTATGACTTGTTGAAAGCACGCCATCGCTTTTTACAATGAAGAACACTTTTATGCTTTTAATAATATTTTCAATTTCAAACATTACGGCTTGTCCTACCTCACAACACGGAATGTATGCAAATTCATTTGTAACGAGGCACTTGACAAAGATTTGTGCATTCAATTTGATTACATTACAAAAATGGTCTATTTGAACTTGTTTAGTTACATTATCTATCCATACTCTTTCAATCACCATTTACTTCTTCATCATCACAACAAATAGACAATATAAAATATATTTTAGTTTAGTTCCTGAAGTGGGATTTTGTTGAAATAAAGCTAAACCAAAATTAATCAACTAACTTTCATGTGGACCAAAAAGTTGAAAAGTCAGAAAGCATATATTATGATATGTGCTGGGGTGGGATTGGAATGTACACACTTAACATGCCGTAACTGAAGAAAATGTTGAAAAAAGAAAGGAAGGGGTGGGGGGGGGGGGGGGAGCTGCTCCTTTCTGTTTTGAAAACCAAACTATAAAGTGCAATATCTATTGATTCTTTGGCAGCTGAGTATTCTAAAAGGATTGTGTTAAAAAATGATAGCTAGTAAATATAACATTCATATCAATAATTATATACATTATACTGGTAATAGTAATAAAGTTGAATCTATAACAATTATGAATTGTTTTCATGGGTTGGCATGTACTCTCCATATCTCTGACAAAATAAATTACTTCCTTTTCTATGCTTGTTGATATTAAACAAGTTATATAGTCCATGATTATCCTACATAAAGAAAATGATTATCAAAACAAAAATGATTACACATTGCAAAGAAGATATAAAATGTTACGATTGCCTCTGAATTGCAGTATTTCTGTTATTACCACGTCTTTTGTAATATCAAATTGCCATAATAATTAATGTCATTGACACTATGAATTCCACTGTAATTTAATCCCTAAAAATAGGAAATTTAAATCCTGCAAAGAAAATTTATACAAGCTAAGCAAATAACAAACATATCCTCTTTCTGCAGTTTATCATTCTACCTGAATTTGGAATAGAAAATATTCTGCAAAATTCATTACATTCAATTTAGAAATCCCAATTCTGAGGCATTACATTGAAATCGATCGGATGAACCTGCAAGCCAATATTTGATATTCCATGAAATATACATTCACAATGCATATTTTCCAAGTGTATTTACAAAATAATACTGAGAAGAAATAGTTATGATTAGTTTTTATTCAATCTTATTCAAAAAACAACACAAATATATACATTCTCGAATCGTTTAGACATGTATCTAGGCAGAATTAGGCACTGTAATTTGAAAGCAATTGAAAAAAAAAATGAAAGAGAAAACTGAAAGTAATAAATTTTCAAATATATTTGTACAGAAAATCAAATGATATCACAAGCGCTCTATGATTTACAGTCACTCTAGAATAAGTCCATATTAAACTAAATATGCAAAACAATTTAGAAAAGACACATGTCATTTGAGAAAGATGCAGGTACAAATGAACATTGTTTGCACAAAATTTATATTGAAATTTTTCATTAAACTCCCATGTTTATGAGCTGAAAGACGTGGACGTTGAAAGGCTTGGTACACACAGATTAAGTCAACGATCTAAATTTAAGTTAAGCACGATTCATGCACCAGTGATAAACCGATAGATTTGAATAGGAAGAGACAATGTAGGGACAAGGAGAGAGAGAGAGAGAGAGAGTGAGAGAGAGAGAGAGAGAGTGAGAGAGAGAGAGAGAGAGAGTGAGAGAGAGAGAGAGAGAGTGAGAGAGAGAGAGAGAGTGAGAGAGAGAGAGTGAGAGAGAGAGTGAGAGAGAGAGAGAGAGAGTGTGAGAGAGAGAGAGAGAGAGTGAGAGAGAGAGAGATGAAGAGAAAGGGAGATAGTGAGACAAACTGAAAGAGTGACAAAAAGTGAAAGAAGGATCGAGAAAGAGAGAGACGAACAGGTAGACAGAAAGTTAGATAGACAGTTCAAGAAAGTGAGGATGTGAGATAGAGATGGAGAGCGGGAAGAATGGACAGAAAAACAAGAATTTACAGAGAAGAGAGAGGGGAAGGAGGGAGGGGGAGGGAGGGGGAGATGCAAAATAGAAATATTAATAGTCTGAAGGGAATGTATTTGTCAAGAAAAGAATGAGAGACAAAGAGACACAGTAAAGGGTGTAAGAAAGAGAGGAATGAAGTTGATGGAAAATGTGGCTTGTTTTGAAGCACCATATAAACCTGAATGCAAAGCCCAACCAAGAATGATTTTACAGCAGCTATAGTAGACAAGTGGCCTGTCTCTCACTGAAGCCACATACATGTATATCGTTAGCTCAGAACCAAAAGGGTGTTAACTTTGTAATTAAAGTATATGAGATAACCCCCTTCTGGCTTCGAACAGACTGAAAATCCTGCATAATATCATGATAATTTTTACATTGGAAATTGCTCTTAAACTACAAGCACAAAGAAATGACACAAACAAAGCACAAGACTACAATTAAAACATGACTACTAGGAAATAACAACATTTGCAACTAATATCAAAAGCACAATCCAGTGTTTTTCTTGAATTATAAAAAATAACATTTCTAACAATTCTCACATTTTTCAAATGCTTATTGCAATTCTTCTTTTTTTCTTCATCACCACCATCCTCTTAGGGCAATATCATTCAAAAATATGGTAGATACGTCCATTAGGAGTGATGAACTGTATATATAACATTTTACATGTACATTTCAATAATTTTACAAAAAGCTCCGCTTTACTGTTTGTTTCTGTCTTTAGTAACAAAAGGGTAAAATATATCTATGAATCTAAGGTAGACTGCTCAATAACCTTAATTTAACCCTGATGAAAATACACTGTAATTATTAAAAAGGCAGTTATTATTCATTTACCAAATATGAATGTAATATTTGAGGCAGAAAGGTTTGTTACTTTTAAAAAGATTTCATATCATTGGTGCTTTTGCGCGAGTTAAGTTAATAAGCTAAACTACATGACTTGTAATATTGGTTTTATTCAATGCACTTTTAAGCTTAGTAAAGAGGAGTTATATTTAGCTTTCTTTTTAAGTGACCTTGATATTGAAAGTGTTTGTGCGTTTGTTTTTATTTCACTGGTTGAAACAACAAATCTACTGCAGGATAAATGAGCCCAGAATGAGTCTTGGCAATTTTTCTCTCCAAATATGATTCCCATATTTACCAGAGCTCAAGATTAGCTTTAAACTGTGCAATGTGACCCTTTAAGGTTAGTCAAAATTATCAAACCTATAAAAACCTATAAATTAATGTAGTATGGCCATAGTCAATATCACATAATTATATTACATCATCTAAATGTTTGGAGCTAGTCAAATCATCTCCCATGTCAAAAAGTTAGTCAAAATAATCAAACTAGTCAAATTGCATGGATGTAGCATGGCCACGTGGCATACATCTTTAATATGACATGTCTTAAAGTTAGTCAAACCATCATCCACAGCATGACTTGTGTGCAGTTCATGTACATTCACTGGAATCATAAGCTTGAGTTTAACTCTTTTCCCAACAGGAACCGAGCAGTTCCTGTGGGAAGCCTATGGGAATGGGAGATTTCGGTATTCAAGGAGTTAAACATACCCCTTCAAATTGTCAACACAAGAGCAGAACTCATCATGCTACTTAACTAGGGACTTTAAGATTTGCCGAACGACAATGTGGATTGCTATGATTGACGTCCTTTTAATGCACTGCCTTCAGTGGACGTCACACGTATCAGTCCACGCAAATCTAAAAGTCCATATTGATTCAAGTCATGATGACTGAAAATTGGCGACAAACTGATTACCTTTGATGCAGTGACTAACCACTTGCCACTCTCATATCGCTTATATCTATTTACCAAAAAACCCACTAAAACAATGTTGCTTTTAATATTACACTTACTATTTGTGACTAACCAAATATTTAGTCACAAAATCGTTTTTAACAACTAATAAGAGGAAAAAAGAAGAAAAAATAAGTTGGAGAACATGACTCTCCTTGACAGTAACTTCTCTCTTACACTGTTACTGAGGTGCAAAACATCGTGAATAATCCAGTTCTGCGTATATGGTGCATAATTGTGAGGTCCATTAGTTCTAAAGAGTCAATATTCCAGTCAATATTCAATTAGTCACTCTCTCCTTCTCTGACTCCATCCTGGATGACTCTATTACCATGACTACCCAATATGATATCTTGAAATATTTTGTATATGGTGCATAATTGTGAGGTCCCTTAGTTCAGGGGAGTCAATACTCCAGTCAATAGTCGATTAGTCACTCTCTCTTTCCTTGACTCCATCCTTTTACCATGACTACCCAATATGATATCACATGGCCTCCCCGTTCTCTTCATTATCCATGTTCATCGACTGGAAGCTGAGGACTGGTTCTTCCATCTCGTCAAGCTGCTTGCGCGGTCTGAAGATGTTACCCGCTCTGCTCGAAGAATTTCTGAAATAGTGGAGAAAGAAATTAAAGCAAACCGACATCAAATCTACAATTTTAAAAGTTTCAAGTAAAATCATCGCAATTTGCTTATTTCACCATTATGATTTTAAAGCTTATCTGTACTAGTTTATAGGAGGGATTAGACCGCCCTGCAAGGTCACTGGACAGGTGGTTATCTCATCCACTCAGCTCTCAATTAACATAAGAAAAAGAGGATCATGGTGGACCAATGGTCACCGATTAGGCATTGTTTGCTATATAGAGGGAGCAAGTAGCTACATGTAGGACAGTGTGGCTTTAAGAGATATTCCACACTTCATAGACATTCAACTATACTTTCCAGCTTGCTTTAGATACAAATTTGATAAGTCTCAAGATAATGAAATAAATCGGATATTGTAAAAGAGAACTGGGTAATTAAAACATAAGACAGATTCGTTAGGCCAAACTGATATCCACGACATATATGTAGAGTGGCCTCTTTAACGTTCAAAGCTAAGTGAGAAAAAAGCTGAATCAAAACTTATACAGGGACTGTCCAGAAGAGCGAAAATTCTAAGTTCAATTTAGATAAAGTTAGCTAGCTAATAAATGTAATTGATCATGGTTTATGATTACATTGATTTACATAATACATCACTACACATGGATAGATATGGACAACAGAATCAGATTAAAAAAAGCCTCTTGCCTTAATATGCATTATGAATTTTGGAATGAAATCTGACAACTGTACAAGTTGCTGTGCCTAAAGTTGGACAACCCAGTGTTTCTGAATTTTCACCATAAGAAAAATCAATAACACATAATTTGTCCATGTCCAAAGGTTTTGAAGAATACTTACGAAGGGCTAGCAGGCCGCCGCTTGATGTACTTAATTAGTCCATACGATATCACAACAACCACCAACCCTACTAAGAGACCGATGAAAAATATACCGGCTGGGTGGATACCTGCAATGAACATCAAAGAAAAAATGAACATAACAAATTTAGAATACAATATCAAGCAAAAATAATAAGTCTTTTTATCTGAGGTACATGTAGTGTCATCAGTATTAATACTGTTCTCCCAGATAGCCCTAAGATCATATAAGTACACCTGCTTTAGGGCTGCGACCATGATCAGGCACTCTAGCTTTGAAGGACATTTTCCTGTATATGGGTGTCTACTTACTTCACCTGGGTAATGGGTGGCAAATGTAGATTAATGTTTTGCCATAAGGTATTAAAGCGATACTGAACTGAAAAAATTTCTACCCTAGCATGGTGTTTATTGCCGAGCGCCATCTCATGATGAACTTGCCAACAGTGCCTAAAACAGTACCTAATTCCCACTTCACAGGCAGAGGACTCGATGTGAGAACTAACATCGCAGCTAGGGAAGCAGCGAGTTACAGGACCATACTGCTACACCTGACCTGAGTTGTGTCTCTGGTACAATATGACTTTAATGAAGTTTCTGGGATTCTTATTTGAAAAACGTGACATAACCACACTTCTCCCGACTTGTTTATTAGCACTTGCAAATTTCAAAGATGTTTCTGGTTTGACTGTAGTTCACTTTTGTATGCCCTTTTGGATCTTAAGTTTTAAGGATAATAATATCAATCATTGCAATAATAAGAACAACAACAACAATAGTAATAATGATGATAATAATGATGATAATTATAACATTACTACTACTACTACTACTACTAATAAAAATAATTATAAAAATAATTCTACTGGTACTATTACTACTACTACTAATAATAATACTAATGATAATAATAACATTAATTTAATAATAATTGAATAATAATAATAACGATACCAATACTGCTAAAAATACTACTACTAATAATAACCATAATTATAATAATCATATAAGATCTATACGGCACCAAATCCAGTTGAAATCAAACCCTCCAGATGCACAAGTGCACAATAAGAAACTACATAAAAGCTTTGTATGCAACAAGAACTACAATTTGAGTAGGTTACAACACATAAAAAAGGAAAAAAAAGAAGAAAGAGAACAGGTATTTAAGAAATAAATATTTTCCTTACCGCTTGCAGATTTGCTTGTAATAGGGCTCGTTCCACCTCCTCCTGCATGGGACCCTGGTTTACAAAAAAAATAAAATAAAACATAGACAAATGATGTAATGTTAATGACACCTTAACTGACATCAGGGGGCATTTCATCAACATTGGTCTGCCAACAACTGACAGTGCTGACTAAATTTGACCAATCAGAGGCCTGGAAAATAAAACGCCCCCAGATTCGATTTAAAAAAAAAAAAATTATACAGCCAAACCGGCTTTAGCAACCACCTGTATAGAAAGAACACTGTCTACATACCCGGTTGACCAAATTTTAGTTTCCCTTGATATTGGTTTCTCATTGAAACATGTACTAAAGGAACCTGTGAATGAAGACCACCTGCCTATAAAGACCATTTGTATTGTCTCCCTTGGGCACTCCTTTCAAGGTACATACTCATACATCGAACCTTGTTATACCAGGGCTTAAGTTCAAAATGAAGAAAAATGACCTGTCAAATGACTTTGTTATCACAAAGGTTTGCTTTGACAGTGTTTTTCTAACAATATGTTCCCCACTTCCTGTATACAGACAAAAAGAATAACATTTACACTTACATTTACATGTTGGTATGCCAGCATTCCATTCGCATACCTCCAAACATTCCATGAATTGGACTCCCTGCAACTCGTAACCTTCATCGCAACTGAATGAAATTTTGCTGTTGAGCCCATAGCGCTGTCTCCGTGGCGACCACGTGCCGTGCATGAGATATCCGGGTTGATCGCACCAATCTGCAAATTGGGCAAAGAGCAAAGGTCATTTGTACAGTGCGTGCACCAAATAAGGTCCGCATGTCATACTTCAAAATGATTACACTATTGTTTGAAAGATCAAATAATGACCTGACTGGTTCATGGATATGCTTCTACCCTTGTCAACATGTCTTGTTGCAGTATATTTGATAACTTTACAGTAAATCTGGTCTAACATCACCCTTCCCCCAAGCACCCCCTCCTCCTCCCCTTCCACATGATTAAATGACACCCCCTGATTGCAATTGATGGTTTCAGAGATGACCGAAAAAAGGAGGTAGAGGAGACTCACTTTTGCACATAACTGATGCTTCAAAGTTCTATCCACTGAAATTTGATAATCTTGCAACTTACTTTTACCCTTTACAGCATTTGGTCTAACACCCCCCCCCCCCCCACACACCACCTTTCCGAATGGTTTAGCGAGGGCCAAAATGCAATCATGGGTTTTAAAGATGATCAGAGAAAGACAGAAGGTAAGTGCAGAAATGCCAACCTCTTGACACAAAAAAAAACAGACCGAGTATTTTGAAAAATCAGATTTTCACGAGAACTTGACACTACCATTGGCCCGTCGGGCCCGGGCCAGTAAAATTTCAGAAAAATGTTTGCTCTTTCATTCAAATTTAATGAAAAAATTGTAAAGCAAAGTTTTTGTCGGGGTTGCGGGGATTTACTTGTACATGTTTCTATGCGATTCCGCTGTTTTCAAGGGTTTAAAAAAAAAAAAAAAAAAGAAGTTTTTTGTTGTTGTTTTGTTTAAAAAGATGAAAAATCGTATTTCAAGATTTTAAGATCGTATTTCACTCTTATAATCGTACTAAATACGGTTTAATCCTGCTGGTTGGCATCTCTGTAAGTGTACATATAGATGAGACTCACTTTTGCATGTGACTGCTGCCTCAAAGTTGTACCCCGTGCAGGGGAACGAACCCCCCGACTTGGAGCAATCCCTCAGTCTCTCTTCTTTTCCGGTGCAGTTCATTGAATGCCAGTGCATCAGCTTCCTCTCCTCGATCTTCGGTGTCCAGCCCCGTTCGACGGAGAAGGCGCTGCAGTAGCCCAACTGACGGCACGCCACCTGCCCCTCCTCCATGCCCCAGTCGTTGCCGCAGATCAGCCCCCACTCACCGTCCACCAGAGTCTCAATGGCGCCCTCGGACATCACAGTCCCGCCAACCAGTCGTATATCTGCATGATAAAGCAGGAAACAGGCATGATATATCATTTGCTGTATGGAACAGTGTCCAAGGAAAGTACCTTGATATGTTGGATCAGTTTATACATGCAAGTACATGTACATGAACATGAAAGAAACTTGTACATGAGTACCGAGTTGCTACCCTAGTCATAGTGTCATACTGCCAACCGACTCCAACCAGTCGTATATCTGCATGAGAAAGCAGGAAACGGACATAATATATCCTTTGCTTCATGGAACAGTGCATTTCTTTTTCTACGTTTATTTGTGTGTCAGTATTTATTACTTGACAACAGAAAAGGACTGGTAACGGAAATTACGGTAGATTTCAATCAATGCAAATGCAATCTATAGATAAAATGACAACAGAGAAAGGAAAATTCTAACCTGAAAGACAGAGTGAAACAAGAATTGTAATAATCATGATGGCAAAAAAAGGAATTTCAAGCAAGAAAAAGGAATTCACAAAAACGAAACTTACAACCACGCGCGACACACTTCCAATGCAGAAATGTTCATTCATCATGCTGTTTTTTTCCATACAAGCAGGTAATTGTTTGGATGGTTATTTTGGTATTATCGGCATTTCATTTTTTTTGAGAAAATTTTTCTCTTCAAGTATGTTTTAAAATTAGTTTTCTATTGAATTTGTGATCAAATCACCATTTTAGGGCAGTTGTTTGACGTGCGGTATGTAAAAAAAAAAAAACATATTTTATGAAGAAAAAACGTAGTACCGTAATTTGAAGGAAAAAACGGAGTAATTCTGGCAAAAACGGAATGGTTGGCAGCTCTGTTAATTCCAATGAAAGCTTCAAAGACAAGACTTCTCATGGAGTGGATTCATTTACTGAGGAAAAACTACCACTATGCATTTAAAGCTGAATGTCTATGCTTACACTACACTCCCAGACAACATGTACCAGCCAACCATTACAAGGCATAAGCAAGACTACAAAATGCACTAGATATAGTAAAATACATGAAAGAGAAAGCAATATGGGTACCATGCGCATAACAGCTTGGAGATGCTTTTTACTCAAATCTACAGCGGAGTGATTTAGAGTTGACAACAATTCAAAACTAAAGGAATGCTATTGCTGGTGAGACTTCTAAACAGGGACCCATTTCACAAAGCCTTTTTTCAATGACATATGACAAAAAATCAGTGACAAATCTGCTGATAACTAATCAGAAGCAAGGATTTCACTAGCTTATAACAAAAACTGTCATTTGTCACTGATGACAAGTTTTTTTAAATGGGGCCCTGGTGTTATTCATACATATTGGATGAAGTACGAGGTTGATTCAATATTTCAGGTCTAATACAATACATGGATACCAGCTAGACCAGCTAGTATACCAGCTAGACATTAGGTATATACTGGAGCACATGGCAAGGAGAGACAGATTTAGGAGCTCATGGTGAGATATAAGTAGAGTGGAGAATAAAGATGTAGGATTGGAGTGAGTCTGTGAGTGACAGAGAGAGCTGAGGGAAACACAAAGGAGAGGCAAGAGAGGTGGAGGAAAGAGGAAAGAGGGAAGAGTTGGGAGGGAGAGACAGAGGTGGAGTGAGGGGGGCAGTTTGGAATGAGATGTGGTGCTACTAAAGGAAGGTGAGGAATAACATACACAAAATAAATGGCATAAGAGAGCGAGGGGGGGGGGGGCAGAAAATGAAGTGGATGAAGGGAGAAAAAAGGTTAAATCAACAGAGAACTAAGAAAAAAACACTTGTAAAGCAAAAGACACGTACATCGTCAGGTAGAAACAGAAGCACCTATGATTAATGATGTATGTCCAGGTATATATATATATATGTGCAAGATTGTTATTACATTACAATACAAAAGCGTGAGTTGAAATTTTCAACAACAAAAAATCTAAACTGATTCCATTAACTGAATCAAAAGCAAGAGGAAAACAAATACTATTTTTGTACAAAACATAAATGTATGATTAAAAGCCGATTGTATACACCACAAATGAAATTATGTCACAATTACAATAGACATTAACAGAATATAATAGTATGTATGTACACACAACGTCACATACAGCTACATGTTCAAGCTCCTGAATATTCAAATCTCATTATTAGTAGTCCTGACCTGGCATAATATCAAGTAAAAGCTAAATAAAGGGACACACAAAGCAGAGCTCCATTACATATTTTTAGTAGTATTATCATTAATTCATCATTTTTTTTCTCAACAAGAGTAGGTATTCCATCTTCAATTCAGGGAGATTCATCCTATTACTTCAGAATGCAAGTAAAGGACTAGCAAAAATACTTGTTTTCCACAAAACAATGACAATAATGTCAGAGCGAGTCTAGCCTTAAGACAAATTTTTCATGTTCCAAGAAAATCATCGATTGCTAGAAGATATTATTACTCATGCTAAAACCGAGCTTGTTACTAAAATTTTTTATCCTTAATCATTCCTGTGTTCCAAAAAAAAGGAGTGTATTGTATTATAAAGGACACATGCATTGTTTTAAATCAATTTATAATAAACATTCTTGTTAAAGATTTGTAATTTGTTAGGAAAAGAGATTTGAACTCAATTTTGAGGTTTCTTTGAAAGAAGCATGTGCATTGTGTTCAAATCAAACAGAGAGGGTCATTCTTCTGATGACAAGAATTAGAGCAATACACTGAACAGATGAATTTCAGAATTGTGGGAAAGCCCACCCCTCCCCTCTGTTATTGATGCAGGGTCGAGTTTAAGGGGAAACACTCCATTCCGCGGACTAGAACGTAAACTGGAGGCCCCATGTGTAGGAGAGTTAAGTTGATACGCTACACTTCTCGCAAAGAGTAGGGTGTAAACCCGGTGTTTAGTGTTTAGAAGATCTTTATACAGAACTTCGTGATACGCTGCATAGCCCTTTGAAGATTAACAAAAGAAGAGGATGAAGAAATCCTGGAAAGAAAGGGTTTGGCCTACAACGGCATAGTACAGGTTTCTCCTCTGTATTATTAGATTAAAATAAAATGAAATAACAAGACACCTCAAAGCATATAACATCGTAGGATAAGTGCAAATATCATCACAAGCAGTGCAACATTAGTAGGGTGTTAAAGGCCGGTAGGGGCAAGGGGGGCTCAGTAGGCACTTGCCCCATTAGCCTGGAATGTTAATGGTCCAGTTGGGCAAGTCTGTGCAAAAATACATGAAAGTGTACATGTTTGTAGCATATAATGGAATAATGACAACAGTTTCTCTGACATATGGATTAAATGAGAGGGGAGTTCATTCAGAATATTTAAAAAATGTTTGGCACCTTGAGAGGAGATTTTACTTTTTTTTAAATTGTTTTAATTAAATGTACATTTCTCACTATTGGGTAAATACAAGAAAGCAATGATACATTTTAAATTTTATACAAATTTTGGTGAACCAGATTGCCAAAAACGATATGTTACATTTTACATGCATATGGTTGTCCCTTCAAGAACGCATACTTTTAGAATGCTTGTCCTTTTCAGGCTCTGTAATCTGATGCCCATGACGCATATGTTATGTTATGCTTTTGTATGTATCAATCTTTTGTAAATTTAATTTATTTCAGCCTCTGGCTGCTATTTGAATGTTTTTATCAATAAACCATATCAAATCAAATCAAATCAAATCAAATCAAATCAAATCAGTTTGGGCAAGTGAACTTGAATGCATGGCAGAGACTAGTCCAATGGAGCAAGTGACCGCAAACGGCTCTGTAACACCCATATATTAAAACAGAATAAAACACAAGGTTAAAGGAGGACACGTAGCTAGTTTCATTCATTCAGAGACAGTCGTTACCTTTATCTGTATAATCTGCAAGAGGAAGAATCGTGAAACATGGAGATGATAAATTCAGAATGACAGGCATGCAAGTAGAGTGCTCACCGCAGTAAAGAACAACAAATAACTGTTGACTACATGTAGGTATGGGCTTCAGAAAAAGCAAGTGACATCGGCCGTTAACTCCCCCCCCCCCCTTCTCTTTTTGTGGGGGGGGGGGGGGGGGTCGGGAGATATTTGACACACATGCACACTCTACAATTACATATTAAGTCTTGATACATGTGCTCCTCTTCGATCTTGATGAGAAGCAGCAATGTTAACAAAACGGCATACTTGCACAGAAATGAAATAATATGTGCATAAGAACATAGTACATGTAGTACAGTTAACAACTAAATTATTCATAACCGTACAAATTTGTGTAAATTTTTTAGATATGTGGAAAATAGGTTTGTCCCGATCGATGTTTCTTGAGAATGTGACATATCAGAGCTTACATCCAAAAGTATTCAACAAAGGCCCTAATTGAACCAGATCACCTTTCATTCTTGTTTATTTTCTTGAGTTACGAAAAACACAGAAAACATCAACTATACAAGGGATATGAATACTTCAGTTGTTAACTGTCTGTTATACAGTATTTGACACTCAACGATGCACAGTGCACAGTGCACACAGATCTGAACATACATACATGGACATCATTACTGAATACAGACAAACAGACTCAGATGTATTTCCATGTATAGCTTCCTCACCCTTTTCTTTGAGAGCTAAGTAGAAACGAGTGTTGATTGACCTCCATGTGTCAATATGATTTGCTCAGCATTTAAAAAATGAGAGCAGGTTATTTATGATCTTCTTTTTCTTTTTCTTTTGTAAACAAGAATCTTATAGGGAAGCTAAGCTGAGCTTATTCTGCTTAAAGGTATAGACCAGTTTAGGAAACGCCCCCCTCTCAAAAAATGAAATGGAAGCTCTTATTTCCAATCATGTGAAAGAATCTATTTTGACGAATACGTGGTAATACAAATTTTGCCAAGGAACCGCCTACAAATTGATATATTATATAAATTATCATATTGAGAATGCACTTCAACATTCAAAATTTGGGCATATATTTCTGCTTTTTTGCGAATTTAGGTTGAAGTATTGCCATCTAAACCTCTGAAAGCAATATTTAAACAATATTGAACAGATATTTTGCACCCAAAACCCTAATAAACCCTTTTTTTTGGGGGGGGGGGGGTTCTTGATGCAGTCATTAGTTACATGGTGCAATATGAAGGAACAGACATTTGTAAAAACTCATTAGTACACAGCAAACAGAAAAATAGTTAAAATACTTGTATATATGATATCAAAATAATTTATGACAAAAGTGCCAATGGGATGTCATCCATTTAAATAATCTAAACTTTTTAAATTATCATAAATAAATTACTTAATCAACTTCACAAATTTTTTTCTGTAATTTGTTTTGTTCAATCAAATTATTTATCACTCACTCACTATTATTTACATGTATATAACTATCTATTCAATCATATCACTCCCCCCCCCCCCTCCCCGCCCCCTCCAACAAAACAAATGAGGCCAAAGATAAGTCCCCTATATCGACAAAGATTATCATGACCTCCACAGTTCCTGTTCAACTCATCAATCTTGTTTCTGTCTAAATTTCAAAGACTATTCTACTATTTGTTAATTGTGATTAATGAGAGAGAGAAAAAGGTACATGTTCCTATGCACATCAAGGTATCTTGACGTTGCCGGAAGTCAATATTAAAGTCATGTTAAATACAAAGGAAAATTTGAAAACATGGTTAAATGAAGTAATTTCTTAGTGCATCATGCATGACTAGATGTATTTCTTCTGTCATGGTTTCAACAACATGGTTCCCAAAATGAGCTGATGAAGAATCAAAGTGCATGAAACATGTTTTAAATGAGCTCTTTCCCCAGAAGATGGATATACATGTAAGATGATGGTTATGGTGATGAATTGATCTCGGTATAACAAAATTTTCATTAAATAGGAAAAGGTTAATGAATTCTGCACTGGAGAATGACAAGAGAAGGAAAAGAAAATCTCACACAGTGTAAATATACATACCGGTATGTATGTGCATGGACATTGTATATCACATCAAATATAAAATTGAGGAATGTTGTGAGCTTATAATTACGTTCAAACACGGCAGCGTACTGCCCCGCCCCTAAAAGAACATTTCAGCAAAAGCCTCGATTGAAGTGCACATCATATTACATTCATGTACGGGTATTGTGCGTACGTTTAAGCGACTTGGCTTCCTGTAGCTACCTTTTTTCACCTCCATTTGCAATGCATTTCTGCATGAAATATTTGGAAATCTCTGCAAAGTTTATCGTTTCAATTTTTTTTTTTTTTTTTTTTTTGGGGGGGGGGGGGGGGGGGGCTATTTACAGCATCAAGAGTTAAAGATGAAGTTGAGTTCTGGTCATGCGATTGAATTGTGAAAGAAACGGTGTGGAATCGACCAGAAAAGGTTGATCATCTAGCATAAAAGAATTTGTGTGTATTGCAAGGTTCTGGAATCATCAAAATGATAAGAAATTTGGCCAAGTCTTGGTAAAATTACAAACACTGTACACAGAAAGATGTATATGGGACTAAACGAACACGTGGAGTAAAAATCCTACCCCCGAGTTTTACGATGTTACATGACATATTCAGAATATGAAGGCATTTGAAGAGCCATGCTTTTCAGGGAACATGTCTTATCTGATGTTCTTCCACACTTGCATAATAAGAATGAAAACGCTCACAAATTATTTTCACCTCTTCCCAGAACTCAACCTTCTCTTTAAGCTGATCGATTTAAAACTTCCTGTCATGAGAAGGATATACAAACAGACAGAAGGAGAGCTTACCTTTGCACTGGACAGATGCTCTGTATTTGTTAGGGCAGAGGACCTGCGATGTGATGCTTGGACACTCTGAGAGCATCTTCTCTGTACCAAGACATCGTAAGTCCGTCACCCCGGTGTCTTGGGATGACTTGGCGGGTACCAACGTAACCTGATGGATCGAAAGTCATGGTAATCATGCAAGTTAGTGAACAAATATACAGAATTTACAGTAGGCTTACGGTTGCACCATGTGATGCACCATTGATACAATATGAAAAAGAATCATGTCACAACCATTTCCTGGCTTTACAGGACTTAAGGATCACTTTTTCATGGACTCTCCACACCCTATGCAGTTACATAAAAAACAATCCAACAAACTTTCTTCAAAAGTCATTTTGATAAATCCCCTTTTTTCTCTCTAGATGAAAAGCATTTATATGAAGTATATGAAAAAAAGGTGGGCTAACCCCTTGCCATCTTTCGTCAAAAAGAGGAATTTTTCACATTTTATGAAATTATCTGCAATAAAATAATGTGAATACCGGTAGACAGGGGTCAAGGAAACCCTCTAGAGATGAAAAGATATGAAAATGGGCCGTTCTGAAAATTCATAAATTTTGGCCAAAAGAGATGAGAGTTACATTTTTGACATCAGTTTGGAAGAGCTGAGTGCAGACGACCTGTGCGGCATTAGAGTCCCATCCTTTAGCACAGATGGACTTCCATTCTCCATCTAAGAGGATCTCCACACGCCCCTCTAGCGTGCTGGTGGAGGTGGTGCCATTGGGGGCTGTGAGTTTGATGTCTGCAAGAACAAAATAAATCATGGTATTGTCTCAAAAAAATTATTGGAATGTGAAAAGTGAATAGGTGAAAGTCATAAAGAAAAATAATAATCTGGATTTATTTAGCGCTTAATACGGAATACCATCTCTAAGCGCTTTACAGATGTCGTTATCCTGGTCATCGGATTCATTCACGCACAATGTGCACCATCTCCACTCCCTGGGGAGTATTCCTACCACATGGTCACCGTGAGGGCATAGGTAATTACTAACACAAATGCTTTCGTCATCCTACCAGTGCTTATGGTTTTTGTTTTGGTAGTAGTGACTTTGTATGAAGTGGTAGTGCCTATTTTGGAGCTTTACAATGAGAAGTTGATCCATTTTTGTGAACATTTGTAGGAAAATAAGTACTGTATTGTGTGTACCTATTTTATGGCACTTAGTTCATAAATGTGTACAGTGCATCACAAACACACAGTTGGCAACTAAATTAATCACACCTTCTTGTAAATTTAGTGCTTTTTGTGTTTTTGTGTAACTCAAAAAGAAAGATGGACTGGTTCGATCAGGGCCTTTAATGAAAATTTTAAGAATTGCTCTTTGATATATCACATTTTAAAGAATCACAAATTGGGACAAATCACTTTTTCACATACTCAAAAATTCAAAGACTTGTAGGTCCATGGTAAGGGTATGAATAAATTACTTGTTAACTGTACATGTGTATTCTTGAAACATTTTTCAATTGAGGTTATTTTTCTCTATCACAGATGTCACATGTTGTAACATAATTTTGACGGTTAGAATTGCCTATGCATGTACGGTGGAATCGGTTAAAATCTCCTAATTTTGTCAAATTATCATCAAAAGCTTTCCCATACAAACTGGAAGTATATCAGGTACATTACTTTAATCATCCTATTGTTGTGCACCCATCAACCTCCCCCAGCCAAATTAAGGAATCTATCTAGGCAAAATGCAAATATAGTGTATATCTCTATGCTTTGACACACGAATATATTTGTATGCATGTTTGTACATGTATGCTCATAATCAGAATGTATGCTTATACATTTAGGCGAGGCGTCAAAAATATCGATACCAGCAGGCTGCCGCCTCACGTATTGGCGCATCGAGGCTGCAATTACAGCCGAAGCGTGGCTGGGGCAATTATTTTTCTCTTATTAGCCCAGCCGGCTTGCGCCAGGCTGGGATCTGAGGCTCGGTTTCCATTCGAAAGGCGGCAGCCGGCGCATGCTTTTGAATGCCATTTCCTACCGCCAGCGGTAGCCGGCTGAGCTAATTTAAAAAATGCAGCCAGGACGCACAAGTGCAGTAAGCTGCTGCTGGCTGGTATATTTATTTTTGACGCCTCGCCTTAGAGCACCTGAGTCCAATGGAGTTTTTACCTGAACAGATAGCCGAAGCATCCTCATAATGCTGACAGTTATGTGACTGCCATCCCTCGTGAGGGCAGCTCTCTAGGGTGCTCTCGGTACCGATGCAGTTCACCCCATCCATTAGAATCAGTCCGGTCCCAGGTCCATAAGCTTGACAGCACTTGGCTGCGAAGGCAGCATAGCCTCCCAATTGGTTACACACCACCTGAAATAAAAAGGAACAACTTTAGAATTAATTTCAAATTTCCAATTTTTATCATTTTTACGTTTTCTATTAATTCTAGCATTCCCATAGGCCTACAAATCCTGTTTTACTTTCTAATTTGATTATCACTGATCATCTCCAAGCACCATTATGGCGTACATGTATGTTCATTCTACAACCAAATTATCAAATCTAATCATTTTCTATTTTTCTCTTTATTCTATCCCTGTTTCCCCACTAACCAGATATCCCTCAATCTCTCCATCTTTCCAATCATCAACTTGAACATCCTTCCATCTATTAATTCTTGCATTCCCATAGGCCTACAAATCCTGTTTTACTTTCTAATTTGGTCATCACTGATCATCTTCAAGAGCCATTATGGAGTATGTTCATTCTACAATCAAAACATGCCTCCCAAAACTCATCCATCCATTCCTCTCTCAATCCATTCCTTCTTCAATTTATGTATCCCTCTCTCAATTTGTTCATTAATCACAGATGGATCATCACATCTCCACTCTTCCTTCCTTCTATCTTAACATCCTTCCATCTATTCATCCATCCACCCACCCACCCACCCACTCACCCATCCACCCATCACTTCTTACCTGTGCATCATTGAAGTCCCAACCATCATCACAGATCGTCCATCACAGATCGTCCCCCACTGACCATCATGGAATATCTCCACTCTTCCTTCTATCTATCTATCTATCTATCTATCTATCCATCCATCCACCCACCCACCCACTCACCCACCCACCCACTCACCCATCCCCCCATCACTATCTACCTTTGCATCATTGAAGTCCCAACCATCATCACAGACCGTTCCCCACTGACCGTCATGGAATATCTCCACTCTTCCTTCCAATGGAGTCCTACCGCCCACCAGTCTGATACCACCTGCAGGAGAAAATGTAAAAGAATTACTTCAGTTTGATTTGGTGTTTTCCTCCATCCTTGAACACATCTTTTTTTCTTCTACAGAAGTTCTGCCTCATTCCTCTCATGGATCAAAAGTGGAACCAATGGATCCCTTTCTTCTATTTATAATGTATATTATGTATCTGTGTATGCGGGCGTACCCATTACAAGCTCTGCTTATCGGGTTTCGTGCCTTTTTCCTTGTAATACAAGTTCTCTTATGATATTTATGTTCCTACGTATAAATTGTATTGTTTGAACAGATGTCACATATGTTTGTCAAATCGAATGGAAGAAAATAAACGTTCATTTGAATTTGAATGATTTCACTGGTGTGTCCTTCAATACATATATACACATACAAGGACACTGCATCAACAATTTCTTCCATTTGCAAAGTCAAATGTCGATCAGCCAGGAAACATTGGCTCAGTTTGATTCATTTTATATATGTCTCATTTAGACATCTATTCATTGATAACAAAAATATACCAAACAGTGCAAAAGAGAATTACTCTTTACATTCTCTCATGCTCAAATCATGAGTCGAAATAACTGAAAACTTCAGACAAAACCTTAATTTGATATGTGTGTATATTTTGTTGATGCTGTGTCATCACTGACTGTGCTTTCTGGTAAGACTGAATGAATGCTATATCACTTTCATGAAGCCCAAACCTCAAAATACACGATTAGACTAGTATATCATACATGCCAACATTTGAAAATCAGAAATCTGTACACTATGTGCGCGAAGCGCACATCATGGGCGCGAAGCGCGCGCGCACATCATGAGCGCGAAGTCCTTTTAGCCGGGGTCCAGGGCCCTAAAGCGGGCCCTGGAAGCTCTGGGTTTCCAGATGCTCTCTGGTGCAATCTGAGACTATTTTAGGGACCATTTCCCCTAAAATTCAACCCAAGTTTATGGGTAATTTTTGTGTCATACCAAACAAAAAAGTGATTGAAGTGAATTCCACATTTTAATTTATCCTTGGCAGAGGCAGAGCAGATAATAGACATAGATTTAATTAGCCACTCATGCAGAGTGATGCATTTAAGTCTAGTTACTTTTTAAATAATTATACATGACATAGATCTATGCATAAAATGAGACTGGCAATAATGGTATTCAACTTTCCAGACAACAGTCAACAATCCAAAATTATTGTAACTCATTGAGCTACATGTAAATGAGGTTGTCAAAATCAATGTCAGCAGAACAAGACATCTGTTGAAAAAATATAATTATTTCTTCATGAAAGGAAGGAGCATTTGGCTATGGGCACCACATACTTTCAAGTTTCAAAACAATGAAATCGTTCCTTGTATTCCTGTTTGTACTTCTGAATTCGTCTTGCTGCTGTTCCGCTCATTTTGACAGATTTTCTTCCGAGACAAATCACAAATCACAAAGTATACGGTACCTCGAAACACGTACTTTGCATGGGGACCTATACGGTGCGCTAGCCGCGATAGCGAATGCATGCATGCTGATATGCGCATGCAAACGTATAGAAATGATACTTACGAGATTTGCCAGCGCAAGTATTTACGTACGGAAATGTTACGTACGAAAACACATATCAGAGTGCACGTGGCGCGCAGCAACACGCTGCCACTGTACGTACATATCAGTGCACGCTGCACGCACCTTGCGCAATGCAATCCGTTCAGCACTCGATCGGATCAATGCTATGTATGGAAAGCCAAATTCCCCAAAATCGGAACGTTCCGTTTTTTAGGGCTATAAAAACTTCAAAAACGGAACAGTTCCGTTAAAATCGGAACGGTTGGCAAGTCTGGTATATTACGTAAGAAGTATTTCCCAACAACAACTTCCAGTCAGTTTCTTTCAAAATGTAACACTGTCTTCATTTACTGGCCACACTTACCTTTACATATGACATTAGCATCACTCTGGCAGTCTGTAATCTCTCTCTTCTCGTAGCTGCACTGAAGGAGACTGGTCTCGTTGCCTCGGCAGGTGAAGTTTGTCATGAAGGCCACACCAGTTCCAGGCTCGAAAGATCCCACGGCATCAGCAGAGCTGTTGTACAACTGCCTGAAAAGGGAAAGGAACAAAATGGAACTAAACATTGCCAAACAGACTGAATCTAGATGTTTCCTAAGGTTTCAATGGTGCTGTTGTACAACTGCCAGAGAATACAGGAACAATATGTAAATTATACATGTATGAAAGGATCCGGGCTAACTCGGACCCGGTGACAACTCGGCCCGCTGCAAAAACAGTCATTTTTTGTCATTTTATCCTAACCCTCACCCTAAACCTAAACCTAACCCTAAACCTGCAAAACCTGACTGTTTTTGCGGCGGACCGAGTTGTCCCTGGGTCCGTATTAGCCTGACTCCGTATGAAAGCACCTTAACCCAGAGCTGAATTAGCTTTGAACAAATACAAGGTCAAGTCCGGATCACCCAACATCAACCATGTCTTCATAACTAAGGCAAATTCAGATATACGACAGGATGAGCAAGAACATTTCCCAATTCGTCCCTCGGATAGGACGTTAAATCGAGGCTCTGTGTAAAGGAGTCACCATCTTTGCACGTTAAGACCCAACTGCACTATTCGTATATGAGTAGGGGGAAACCCTGGTGTAGTGGTCCACCTGCATATATATCTGCAAGAATCTTCAGTATTGAAGAGGCAGATTATACATAAGAAGAAAAGAAGAAAGCTTTAACTCTACTCTTTTTTCAATAGCCTGAGCTTCAAACCTTCAAACAGGCATTCTGAGATACACACCAGACTGCATCTGGAAGACTTCTGACATATCAGCAACAGTACTGTACTACAAGTGCCTGAGAGTCCACAGAATTTTCACTCTGGATCTCCATGATGCCAAAATATTAACACAAGCCTGGGTGTACATGTCCCCCTCCCCCCCCCCCCTCCCTCAAGAGTTATAAATATTTTTCATCTGAAGCCTTAGGACAAATATCATAGAGCCATGATTATGCATAAGTACAAGTATGGACCTACCTGCAGAGTACATTTGCATCCGATTTATCCCAGTTCTCTCCACATACACGCCCCCATCGACCATTGTGAACGACCTCTACGCGACCCTTAGGCATGGTGGAGTTGCGGTCGTCCGACACCAAACGGAAGTCTAGGAAGAGGAAGTCCCCAGTATGAAAGGAAGTGGGTTACTATCTCAGGATTCCTTCAAATAGTGGGTAAACCATAGTTGACCCACAGGCTCTGAACCAACAAGAAGCCGCAGGAATTCATTTCCTATAGTTCTACAACCACTTGTCGTTTTTCCCAATAAAAACCCTTTTTTTAAGTTACGTGGACCACAAGTAAATTGTTGCAATTTATTTTTCAGTCTAGGATATTTTAAGATACTAAAGATTTTAAGCTTCCTAATAAGATGAAATTAGAACTGCCTTTGGGGAAGAGCTTACAAAATGAATTCTTTCATACATAATAATAAAGTCATTCTTATACAGCGCATAATAATAAATTCTCTATGCGCTTTACAACAATCAATTATACAATGAATTACATGATTAATCTAAAGATTTAATTATACATGGATTAACAGAAATACATATCGTATACAATAATGATAAAATCAGATATAATATAAATGATATAAACTTATGAACACAATTATAACAGTTAAATAATTACAATCTTTTATTGTAGTAAGAAAATAACATTATTTGACATAAACTAGCATATAATTACAGACTATTGGATGAACATAAATGTCTTCAGAAGTGATTGTATGATGAACTCAAGATAGATGAATTTAAAAGGGCCAAATTCAAAGTTAATATAAAGGTCAAAATCTGTCATAAGGGCTGAATGAAATTACTGGACTACTGCATGAAATATATAAGCAGTAAAATATGGCAAGAATGTATTATAACACATGAAGCCCATATTAGTTCGTCAGGTACATGTACTGTACATGCGGGGAAAAAATTGTCAGCTGTACCAAAAACATTTTGGAGCATGTGGGTTAAGGTTTGTAGCCTGAATTATAAATTATTTTCATAAAACACCACAAAAATACAGTAGAACCTCATTAAAAGGAACCATTTTAAAACAGGTAATTTTGGGCCAATCCAACTTCTATTGTCATTCAATCATGACCAGGGAACCATTTCACAAAGCCTTTTTTCAATGACAAATATCAGTGACAAATCTGCTGATAACCAATCAGTAGCAAGGATTTCAGTAGCTTATAAGAACAACTGTCATTTGTCACTGATGACAAGTTTTGTGAATCACCCCCCTGGTAGGAAAGATCTGCTCCGTGTACATACTTCTGCAAGATACTCCTGCTGCCTCGCTGGTGCCACAGTTGTGTGTTCCCCAATCGCTATGGTAACAGTCCTCCACCCTGGCCTCGTCTCCGTTGCATGCCACGTCGTCCAGGAGGTAGGGGTACCTGGGAGGGGCGTGCTGACTACCGGAGTAATGGGATACCACCTCATAGTTGCCCAGTTGACGACACACCACCTGATGAAACAATAATAATAATAATAATGATAATTATATAATATTGGATGGTTTTGAGTGTGATACAAGAATATATTGCTCGAGCTACATGTATGACAATATTGTAGAGTCAAAGACGAGTCTAATATTATCTTAGCGAGAGCAATATATTCTTGTATCACAAGAAAACAAAGCCATACAATATTATTATTATTATCTATATTAGTCCGACTAGTGAAATAACAAATTTGACTTACCTCGGTAAATATGGCTTTATTTTTGTGTGATATCGCCATGATATCGATATCGATAGTTGAAGTTCCTGGATGACTGAGCAATACTAAAACAATATTGGTCAGTCAGCCTGGTACTGCGCTAAAGATATTGAATAAATTGATCTATCATACCACTTGGAAGCCTTAAATAGATAATAATAATATTGATGATATCGAGGGTTCAGTGACACAAAGACATAACTCCATATTTTTCCAAAATGAGTATTTTATATCAAAATGTTAAGAAAAATGTGGGCTTTCCAGGAAACACAAACACTTAACTCCACCCAACACCCCCCATTGAAGTCAATGGCTAGTGAAACATAGACTTAACTCCTTACTTAAGGCCCAAGTGCTCAGTGACACATGAACCACTTTCTCTCAAAATGACCAAAATGGAGTTGCGTCTTTGTGTCACTGACCCCTCGATATATGAGATTGGTAAGGTGCCGAAACCCACTTATAGGCATATGTTCAAGGCGCACTTGTGAACCAAAATCAAAGAAAGAGATCACGTAAAAGCTTCTGCATTGGAACAGGTGTAAAATAAAACATTCGAAAACAAAAGAATTATATGCAAAATTAAACAGATACATTTGATGAAGATTATTTGTTAATAGTTCCATTGTGACGGCCCTGCATGAGCAAAGGTTCTTTCCCCATACTTAGGACTGAGTTAGGAAGAACCTCAAATAGTTGCCTCGATCAGCCCATCTTATGGCTGAACACGGAACACTCTGGAGAACCATCATCAACAGGGTCACAAAGGGTGAGCCATGACCCCTATGACCACGACGACACAAGGTCTTACCTGTGCATCTTCTATGCCCCAGTTGTCATCGCAGATATTTCCCCACTCCGTTCCTTTGGAGATCTCTACATTCCCCTCAAGGCTGTGCCTCCCTCCAGTGAGACGAATAGTCACTAGAAAAGGAAAAGAAGGAGAGAATTTTCAAAGACCCATGCTTCACAGATAGGTACAGTTCACAACAAAATTATTCATCCTCTTTGGAAGGTGTGAACTTTTAAGTATGTAAAAATGGATTTGTTCTGATTGATACTTCTTGAGAATGTGACCTTTAAAAGCCACACTGTACTACTTGTAGCTACTTGCTCCCTCTATATAGAAAACAATGCCTAAACGGTGACCATTGGTCCCCCATGATCCTCTTTTTCTTATGTTAATTGAGAGCCGAGTTGATGAGATAACCACCTGTCCAGTGACCTTGCAGGGTGGTCTAATCCCTCCTATTAACTATTACAGATAAGCTTTAGGCCTATCTTCACTAGTTTGGCCAGGAGGGATTAGACCTCCCTGCATGGTCACTGGCAGGTGGTTATCTCATCAAATCAGATCTCAATTAACAGAAAAAGGGAACCATGGGGGATCAAAGGGTACCGTCCGAGCATTGTTGGCTGTATAGAGGGCGCAAGTAACTACAACTAGTGCAGTCCCACCTTTAGGCTTACATGTACATCTATAAGTATTCAACAAAGGCCCAATTGAAATGGTCCACCTTTCATTCTAGAGTTATGAAAAGAAAAAAAAACTAGATGGAATTTTGACTGCGCGCAGTTGAAAATGATGCCTCCGCCATAGAGCAATTTAAGTAAGTTTGGAGTTTAAATCTCCAGTGGTTCTTGAGATATCATGATAACAATCTCAATGTATGGAATTTCATAAGTTGACCTCTGTGACCCTTGACCTTTGACCTACGTGCTCCAAAATCTAATCAGATTGTCTTCCTATGGTGATACACACTATCATTAAGTTTGAAGTTTAAATCTCCAGTGGTTCTTGAGATATTATGATATGGTGATACATACTATCATTAAGTTTGAAGTGAAAATTCTCCAGTGGTTCTTGAGATATCGCGATAACGATCTCAATGTATGGAATTTCATAAGTTGACCTCTGTGACCCTTGACCTTTGACCTACGTGCTCCAAAATCTAATCAGATTGTCTTCCTATGGTGATACACACTATCATTAAGTTTGAAGTTTAAATCTCCAGTGGTTCTTGAGATATTATGATAACAATCTCAATGTATGGAATTTCATAAGTTGACCTCTGTGACCCTTGACCTTTGACCTACGTGCCCAAAATCTATTCAGATCGTCTTCCTATGGTGATACATACTATCCTTAAGTTTGAAGTTTTTACATCTCCAGTGGTTCTTGAGATATCATGATAACAATCTCAATGTATGGAATTTCATAAGTTGACCTCTGTGACCCTTGACCTTTGACATACGTGCTCCCAAATCTAATCAGATCGTCTTCCTATGGTGATACATACTATCCTTAAGTTTGAAGTTTAAATCTCAAATGGTTCTTGAGATATCGCGCTAACAAACTCAATACAAGGAATTTCATAAGTTGACCTCTGTGACCTGTGACCTTTGACCTACGTACTCCAAAATCTAATCAGATCGTCTTCCTATGGTGATAAATACTATTCCCGAGTCTTAAGTTTAAATCTTAAATGGTTCTTGAGATATTGTGATAACGGTCAAACAGGACGGACGTACGGACGGACGTACGGACGGACGTACGGACGAGTTTGCGATGGTATGCTTGTGTGTTTAGTTTTACGTATGAGATATCCTTGTGTGTCACTTTAGACTTGTGTGTCTAGCCACACAAGAAAACTATCATATTCAGTGTCTAAGATGTCTGACATGTCATCTCTAATCAACTAAGATTTAGTCACACAAGAAAAGTTTCTCCCAAAAAAAGGCCCAAAATAAATGTCCAAATTTTAGAGAGGGGTTGTGTCCAAGTAGCCAAACGGAATAGTGCCATCTACAGTTGACATCCAGGTAGCTAGGTACTATGCACATCTGCAGTACTTGTGTGTGTGTGTGTGACTTGTTAGTGTGTAGTATTTGTAAGCAAAGTAGTAGGCAGTGTATGGCTCTGTGTGTGTGTGTGTCATGGGTGGATGGTTTTGTGTGTGCAGTGTATATAATACATGTAATGTTTTTTTATGCCACACAAGCCTTAATTTTCTTGAATTGGACAGGGGTAGACAATAATGTCGTTCTGCCACACTAGCCTTAATTTTCATGACTTGGACAGGGGTAGACAATAATGTCTTTCTGCCACACAAGCCTTAATTTTCATGACTTGGACAGGGGTAGACAATAATGTCTTACTGCCACACAAGCCTTAATATCCATGACTTGGACAGAGGTATATAATACATGTAATATGTCTTTCTGCCACACAAGCCCTAATTTTCTTGACTTGGACAGGGGAAGATAATAATGTCTTTCTGACACACAAGCCTCAATTTTCTTGACTTGGACTGGGGTAGATAATAATGTCTTTCTGCCACACAAGCCTCTATTTTCTTGACTTGGACAGGGGTAGACAATAATGTCTTTCTGCCACACAAGCCTTAATTTTCATGACTTGGACTGGGGTAGATAATAATGTGTTTCAGCCACACAAGCCCTAATTTTCTTGACTTGGACAGGGGTAGACAATAATGTCGTTCTGCCACACAAGCCTTAATTTTCATGACTTGGACAGAGGTATATAATACATGTAATGTCTTTCTGCCACACAAGCCCTAATTTTCTTGACTTGGACAGGGGTAGACAATAATGTCTTACTGCCACACAAGCCTTAGTTTTCATGACTTGGACAGAGGTATGTTATACATGTAATGTCTTTCTACCACACAAGCCTTAATTTTCATGACTTGGACAGGGGTATATAATACATGTAATGTCTTTTTGCCACACAAGCCCTAATTTTCTTGACTTGGACAGAGGTATATAATACATGTAATGTCTTTCTGCCACACAAGCCTTAATTTTCTTGACTTGGACTGGGGTAGATAATAATGTCTTTCTGCCACACAAGCCTTAATTTTCATTACTTGGACAGAGGTATATAATACATGTAATGTTTTTTATGCCACACAAGCCTTAATTTTCTTGACTTGGACAGAGGTATATAATACATGTAATGTCTTTCTGCCACACAAGCCCTCGTTTTCTTGACTTGGACAGGGGTAGATAATATTGTCTTACTGCCACACAAGCCTTAATATCCATGACTTGGACAGAGGTATATAATACATGTAATGTCTTTCTGCCACACAAGCCCATTATTTTCTTGACTTGGACAGGGGTAGACAATAATGTCTTACTGCCACACAAGCCTTAATATCCATGACATGGACAGAGGTATATAATACATGTAATGTCTTTCTGCCACACAAGCCCTAATTTTCTTGACTTGGACAGGGGTAGACAACAATGTCTTTCTGCTACACAAGCCTTAATTTTCATGACTTTGACAGAGGTATATACTACATGTAATGTTTTTTATGCCACACAAGCCTTAATTTTTCTTGACATGGACAGAGGTATATAATACATGTAATGTCTTTCTGCCACACAAGCCTTAATTTTCTTGACTTGGACAGGGGTAGATAATACATGTAATGTCTTACTGCCACACAAGCCTTAATTTTCTTGACTTGGACAGAGGTATATAATACATGTAATGTCGTTCTGCCACACAAGCCTTAATTTTCTTGACTTGGACAGGGGTATATATTACATGTAATGTCTTTCTGCCACACAAGCCTTAATATCCATGACTTGGACAGAGGTATATAATACATGTAATGTCTTTCTGCCACACAAGCCCTAATTTTCTTGACTTGGACAGGGGTAGATAATACATGTAATGTCTTACTGCCACACAAGCCTTAATTTTCTTGACTTGGACAGAGGTATATAATACATGTAATGTCTTTCTGCCACACAAGCCCTCATTTTCTTGACTTGGACAGGGGTAGATAATAATGTCTTACTGCCACACAAGCCTTAATATCCATGACTTGGACAGAGGTATATAATACATGTAATGTCTTTCTGCCACACAAGCCCTAATTTTCTTGACTTGGACAGGGGTAGACAATAATGTCTTACTGCCACACAAGCCTTAATTTTCATGACTTGGACAGAGGTATATAATACATGTAATGTCTTTCTGCCACACAAGCCCTAATTTTCTTGACTTGGACAGGGGTAGACAATAATGTCTTACTGCCACACAAGCCTTAATTTTCATTCAAGATTCAAGATTTTATTGTCCATAATATAATACAGAAATTTGTTTTCCATTGGTATAACATGTAATACATAAAACATAAGACAAAAACATGGTGTCGTGTGCTGAAAGCCAGAAGGGCGTCAAGACTCTATAGAAAGAAAAAAAAGTATGTGAGCAGGTACGGTTCTCCGGCTTTCAGCACAAAACATGACAAGATAGTTATATGACTTATACATAGCAAGAATTTTATATACAATTCTGAATCACATCATGAATAAATTCAGGTATGAATATAGATGTGAATATGAGCAGCATCACAATCGAAATACGAGCAGAAAGATAAAGGAAACGAGAGCTCAAGCTCGAAGGACTGATAGAAGAGAGAAATATAGGGAAAGTTGGTAGGGGTCCAAAGGAAAATGGGAGAGACAGAGAAGGAGAGATGGCATAATTTCCAATCAGATTATAATGCATGACATAAATATACAACAAAAATCAGCAGCAGAGCTAAACAAACGGATGTTTTGACCCACAAAGGTGATAAGGCGGAAAACTTTCCAACCCAATCCCTACAATTTACTGGGTGGGTAGAAAAAAAGTTAACAAATAATCATAATCGCTATTATTCAGCTTAAAGCTGAGAATTTCGTGTTACTTTTGCATTATAGATGTGCGTAGAATTTGGAATAAAAGAATTTCTGTATCTGGCTCTACGGGTAATTGGTACACGCAGGCGGATTCCTGACTTGGACAGAGGTATATAATACATGTAATGTCTTTCTGCCACACAAGCCCTAATTTTCTTGACTTGGACAGAGGTATATAATACATGTAATGTCTTACTGCCACACAAGCCTTAAAGGTACTATGTCCCATTTGCAGGCCAAAAAAATGAAAAAGTTAAATTCCAACTGCATTTGAAAGATAATACTAATTTAGAACTTCTCTAAAAAAGGTGGGGCTTGAAATGTCTTCAAGTGGGAAAATAATGACTATTAGTTGTCAGATCGACTTTAGGGCTATAGAGCCCAAAAGTAATAGTCTTGATTTTCAGACAATTGTACCGAATGGTCATACGTTTTATGCTGCGCAAAGATTGAATCAGTTTAATCTTGGCCATCACAAGAAGTGAGTTATTGATGTAGACAAATCCTCATGTACCCTTTACAACTCTTTTCATGTATGTTATTACTAAAGAAGAAAAAAAGCCAGTCAGTCACTCAATAGTGTCTGACAGTGAAGTCTAGCAACTAAACGGGTTTCCTTGCATAATTTGAATATGAGAACACTGCTAACGTTTAAATTTCACAGAAAGGACATACATGACATATTCATAATTCCTGCAAAGTTCTACAGAATTTGAGGTTAGCTGCAAAAGGGACATAGTACCTTTAATTTTCTTGACTTGGACAGAGGTATATAATACATGTAATGTCTTTCTGCCACACAAGCCTTAATTTTCTTGACTTGGACTGGGGTAGATAATAATGTCTTTCTGCCACACAAGCCTTAATTTTCATTACTTGGACAGAGGTATATAATACATGTAATGTTTTTTATGCCACACAAGCCTTAATTTTCTTGACTTGGACAGAGGTATATAATACATGTAATGTCTTTCTGCCACACAAGCCCTCGTTTTCTTGACTTGGACAGGGGTAGATAATATTGTCTTACTGCCACACAAGCCTTAATATCCATGACTTGGACAGAGGTATATAATACATGTAATGTCTTTCTGCCACACAAGCCCATTATTTTCTTGACTTGGACAGGGGTAGACAATAATGTCTTACTGCCACACAAGCCTTAATATCCATGACATGGACAGAGGTATATAATACATGTAATGTCTTTCTGCCACACAAGCCCTAATTTTCTTGACTTGGACAGGGGTAGACAACAATGTCTTTCTGCTACACAAGCCTTAATTTTCATGACTTTGACAGAGGTATATACTACATGTAATGTTTTTTATGCCACACAAGCCTTAATTTTTCTTGACATGGACAGAGGTATATAATACATGTAATGTCTTTCTGCCACACAAGCCTTAATTTTCTTGACTTGGACAGGGGTAGATAATACATGTAATGTCTTACTGCCACACAAGCCTTAATTTTCTTGACTTGGACAGAGGTATATAATACATGTAATGTCGTTCTGCCACACAAGCCTTAATTTTCTTGACTTGGACAGGGGTATATATTACATGTAATGTCTTTCTGCCACACAAGCCTTAATATCCATGACTTGGACAGAGGTATATAATACATGTAATGTCTTTCTGCCACACAAGCCCTAATTTTCTTGACTTGGACAGGGGTAGATAATACATGTAATGTCTTACTGCCACACAAGCCTTAATTTTCTTGACTTGGACAGAGGTATATAATACATGTAATGTCTTTCTGCCACACAAGCCCTCATTTTCTTGACTTGGACAGGGGTAGATAATAATGTCTTACTGCCACACAAGCCTTAATATCCATGACTTGGACAGAGGTATATAATACATGTAATGTCTTTCTGCCACACAAGCCCTAATTTTCTTGACTTGGACAGGGGTAGACAATAATGTCTTACTGCCACACAAGCCTTAATTTTCATGACTTGGACAGAGGTATATAATACATGTAATGTCTTTCTGCCACACAAGCCCTAATTTTCTTGACTTGGACAGGGGTAGACAATAATGTCTTACTGCCACACAAGCCTTAATTTTCATTCAAGATTCAAGATTTTATTGTCCATAATATAATACAGAAATTTGTTTTCCATTGGTATAACATGTAATACATAAAACATAAGACAAAAACATGGTGTCGTGTGCTGAAAGCCAGAAGGGCGTCAAGACTCTATAGAAAGAAAAAAAAGTATGTGAGCAGGTACGGTTCTCCGGCTTTCAGCACAAAACATGACAAGATAGTTATATGACTTATACATAGCAAGAATTTTATATACAATTCTGAATCACATCATGAATAAATTCAGGTATGAATATAGATGTGAATATGAGCAGCATCACAATCGAAATACGAGCAGAAAGATAAAGGAAACGAGAGCTCAAGCTCGAAGGACTGATAGAAGAGAGAAATATAGGGAAAGTTGGTAGGGGTCCAAAGGAAAATGGGAGAGACAGAGAAGGAGAGATGGCATAATTTCCAATCAGATTATAATGCATGACATAAATATACAACAAAAATCAGCAGCAGAGCTAAACAAACGGATGTTTTGACCCACAAAGGTGATAAGGCGGAAAACTTTCCAACCCAATCCCTACAATTTACTGGGTGGGTAGAAAAAAAGTTAACAAATAATCATAATCGCTATTATTCAGCTTAAAGCTGAGAATTTCGTGTTACTTTTGCATTATAGATGTGCGTAGAATTTGGAATAAAAGAATTTCTGTATCTGGCTCTACGGGTAATTGGTACACGCAGGCGGATTCCTGACTTGGACAGAGGTATATAATACATGTAATGTCTTTCTGCCACACAAGCCCTAATTTTCTTGACTTGGACAGAGGTATATAATACATGTAATGTCTTACTGCCACACAAGCCTTAAAGGTACTATGTCCCATTTGCAGGCCAAAAAAATGAAAAAGTTAAATTCCAACTGCATTTGAAAGATAATACTAATTTAGAACTTCTCTAAAAAAGGTGGGGCTTGAAATGTCTTCAAGTGGGAAAATAATGACTATTAGTTGTCAGATCGACTTTAGGGCTATAGAGCCCAAAAGTAATAGTCTTGATTTTCAGACAATTGTACCGAATGGTCATACGTTTTATGCTGCGCAAAGATTGAATCAGTTTAATCTTGGCCATCACAAGAAGTGAGTTATTGATGTAGACAAATCCTCATGTACCCTTTACAACTCTTTTCATGTATGTTATTACTAAAGAAGAAAAAAAGCCAGTCAGTCACTCAATAGTGTCTGACAGTGAAGTCTAGCAACTAAACGGGTTTCCTTGCATAATTTGAATATGAGAACACTGCTAACGTTTAAATTTCACAGAAAGGACATACATGACATATTCATAATTCCTGCAAAGTTCTACAGAATTTGAGGTTAGCTGCAAAAGGGACATAGTACCTTTAATTTTCTTGACTTGGACAGAGGTATATAATACATGTAATGTCTTTCTGCTACACAAGCCCTCGTTTTCTTGACTTGGACAGGGGTAGATAATATTGTCTTACTGCCACACAAGCCTTAATATCCATGACTTGGACAGAGGTATATAATACATGTAATGTCTTTCTGCCACACAAGCCCTAATTTTCTTGACTTGGACAGGGGTAGACAATAATGTCTTACTGCCACACAAGCCTTAATTTTCATGACTTGGACAGAGGTATATAATACATGTAATGTTTTTCTGCCACACAAGCCTTAATTTTCTTGACTTGGACAGGGGTAGACAATAATGTCTTACTGCCACACAAGCCTTAATTTTCTTGACTTGGACAGGGGTATATAATACATGTAATGTCTTTCTGCCACACAAGCCTTAATTTTCATGACTTGGACAGAGGTAAATAATACATGTAATGTTTTTTATGCCACACAAGCCTTAATTTTCTTGACTTGGACAGGGGTATATAATACATGTAATGTCTTTCTGCCACACAAGCCTTAATTTTCTTGATTTGGACAGAGGTAGACAATAATGTCTTACTGCCACACAAGCCTTAATATCCATGACTTGGACAGAGGTATATAATACATGTAATGATTTTTTATGCCACAGAAGCCTTAATTTTCTTGACTTGGACAGGGGTAGATAATAATGTCTTTCTGCCACACAAGCCTTAATTTTCTTGACTTGGACAGGGGTATATAATACATGTAATGTCTTTCTGCCACACAAGCCTTAATTTTCTTGACTAGGACAGGGGTAGACAATAATGTCTTATATACTGCCACACAAGCCTTAATTTTCTTGACTTGGACAAGGGTATATAATACATGTAATGTCTTTCTGCCACACAAGCCTTAATTTTCTTGACTTGGACAGTGGTATATAATACATGTAATGTCTTTCTGCCACACAAGCCTTAATATCCATGACTTGGACAGAGGTATATAATACATGTAATGATTTTTTTATGCCACAGAAGCCTTAATTTTCTTGACTTGGACAGGGGTAGATAATAATGTCTTTCTGCCACACAAGCCTTAATTTTCTTGACTTGGACAGGGGTATATATTACATGTAATGTCTTTCTGCCACACAAGCCTTAATATCCATGACTTGGACAGAGGTATATAATACATGTAATGTCTTTCTGCCACACAAGCCCTAATTTTCTTGACTTGGACAGGGGTAGACAATAATGTCTTACTGCCACACAAGCCTTAATTTTCATGACTTGGACAGAGGTATATAATACATGTAATGTTTTTCTGCCACACAAGCCTTAATTTTCTTGACTTGGACAGGGGTAGACAATAATGTCTTACTGCCACACAAGCCTTAATTTTCTTGACTTGGACAGGGGTATATAATACATGTAATGTCTTTCTGCCACACAAGCCTTAATTTTCTTGACTTGGACAGGGGTATATAATACATGTAATGTCTCTCTGCCACACAAGCCTTAATTTTCTTGACTTGGACAGAGGTAGAAAATAATGTCTTACTGCCACACAAGCCTTAATATCCATGACTTGGACAGAGGTATATAATACATGTAATGATTTTTTTATGCCACAGAAGCCTTAATTTTCTTGACTTGGACAGGGGTAGATAATAATGTCTTTCTGCCACACAAGCCTTAATTTTCTTGACTTGGACTGGGGTAGATAATAATGTCTTTCTGCCACACAAGCCTTAATTTTCATTACTTGGACAGAGGTATATAATACATGTAATGTTTTTTATGCCACAGAAGCCTTAATTTTCTTGACTTGGACAGAGATATATAATACATGTAATGTTTTTTTTTATGCCACAGAAGCCTTAATTTTCTTGACTTGGACAGGGGTAGATAATAATGTCCTTCTGCCATGACAAGCTCCTCGGCTTTTCATTGGTTCCTCCACAACATTGGAATATTATTGCATTACCTGTATTATATGTGTGTGATGTTTCTATTCAATGAGGAAAAAAGATAAATCAATTTTTTGGTCATTCAAAAGTCACAAATAAATAGTTGTATACTTTTTGGACATCAAGTTTTTTAGGCACACAAGCCTTAATTTTCTTGTCTTGGACAGGGTAGCTGATCGTCTTTTCTGCCACACAAGCCTCAATTTTTACGACTTAGGCGGGTAAATGATGTGTTTTTGCGGGACACAAGCCTTAATTTTCCTGACTTGGATAGAGGTAGACAATAATGTCTTTTGGGCATACAAGCCTTAATTTTAATTTTAAAAACCAGTCTCAACACATATTGTATTAAAAAACACACAAGATGCATTTTCATTTCATTTTAGACAAACACACAAGAAGTTGGGAATTAAGACACACAAGTAGTCTTTAGAAGGAAAAAATGAAAAGACACACAAGATACCCCTTTTTTTCAGACACACAAGACAAAAATCTCACAAGCATACTGTCGTGAGTAGTACCGTACGGACGGACAACCCGAAAACATGATGCCTCCGGCACCACCTTCGGTGGCGGAGGCATAAAAAGCTTCAAATTTACAAGGATTGTAATAAATTCAGTTGTTGATTATATCTAAGCAACTCATTTTCAGGCTGGAATTCTTTAAATTGTATGTTATGAGGGGTTATGATGCGGATAATAATATGTTATAACTGGTTTCACAATCCCCCCCCCCCATTTCTTCATTACACAACATAGTGTTGGCTCAGTCAGTAGAGCGTCCGCCTCACAACCGGGAGGTCGTGGATTCGAACCCTGGCCGCGTCATACCAAAAGACGTTAAAAGATGGGAGGTGTTGCTTCCTTGTTTGGCTTTCAACAATAAGGGATAGAGCAACGTCGTTCTGGCACTGCTCAGTGGCTGCCGGGCTCACGATCAATTGGGCAAAAAGAATTTCAATTTCGGTTTAATAAAATTTGGAGTGGACTATTAGGCTATTATTATTATTATTATTATTATTAGAAACAACTTTTCATCAGTACACCATTCAAAGAACATTTCAGCCAATAATAGTACATGAAGTTAGAGTATCTTTTTGCAGTGAGCCAACACATTTTTCCATAAATTTGTGTTAATGCTATTCTGTCAGGAATGCTACATATTGAGTGACCCACTTCTCACCCACACATAACTGCATTACTATCCTGGCTGTGTATTAAAACCTGTTCTATTGATTCTCAAATTTCGAACACCACTGTACAAAACTCAACTGATTTCACTCAAAATCGGTACTTTAGTGACAATTGATGACACCTAAATAGTAGTAAAATACAATTTGTTCAACTTACCAATGTCAGAAACAATAATTTTAAAATTCAAATCGTGAGCCTACTGTCAGACTTGCCGATCAGCCACATGGTATCTATTGTGTGCATTTGTGTGTAATGTGTGTATTGAATATTCATGTGTGCAATTGCTGCCTATTAGCACGTACATGTAGTAGAGCGCTAGAGGTCAATACACATTAGCATTGACTCTCTATGCTTTGCTGGAGTGCTTCTCACCTTGGCACCTAGCTGTAGCTGCATTACAGCGGGTAGGAGGCTGCGAGCCAGGAGCCACAGGGCAGTCTTGAAGTCGCTCCTCGTTACCAGTGCACATCAAATTGGACAACAATGGGTCCTGAACAGAGTCCGTTGACGGGTCGCAGCATGAGTCATTGGAGAGGGGATACTCGCCGAGTTGACGGCAGACGACGCGTGCATCTTCGGGACCCCACTGGTCAGCGCAGACTCCACCCCATTGGCCATTCTTGAAGACTTCTACTTTGCCTTGTAAGAATGAATAGTCATTGCTAACAAGACGCACAGCAGCTGCAAGAGAAGCATTGAAACAGAGACAGGGGTGATAGTGAGAACTAAAGAAAAGATAAAATAATTTGTTTTTCCATCAACCATCTACCCCCCCCCCCCCCCCCCATGTGTAAAAAAATATAAAAAGGATTCAGGAGGGAAAAATGGCACCTAACAACATTCCCCCCTTTTGAGTAAGAAAATTGGGGGAAAATTGGGAAAAATTAGGAAAATAAGGGGAAAATAGAGGTCAAATTGGGAAGAAAAAACAAATCGGGGAAGAAAAAAATGGGGAAACCAATTTAAATCAGGTGATTATCAGGCCTTCAGAGATTTGTGCTCAAGTGATGATTATTAGAGAAAGTGAAACTCTCAAAGAGGAGGTTAACAGACCTATTGCTCAAATATTTGGTCAAAACATCGAAAGAAAATTTAAAACATTTCCAAATATCTTTCCTTATGCCCACAAGGACAATGCTAACCCCAAACTTCTCCTATAAGCCAATCAAAAACTATAACCAAAAGCCTATCCCTACATCTTGCACAGAAAGCAGGCCAGAGCCAATATTGTATCAACGCTCCCAGTACTTCTACTTCCCTACTGAACCTGGTTCTACCAGCAGTTCGGTCAGTTCTATTAGTTATCATTTGTTTTGGCATTTATGGCCATCTAATTGCTCAAAGTGAAACCCCTTCCCCCCCCCCCCCCAAAAAAAGGTAATAAATAAGTAAGTATTAATTGAGTGAGTGAATAAGTATGTAACTAAATCAGTAACTAAGTAAATAAATTTTAAAGAAATTAAATAAATAAGTAAATAAATACTGTTAAGTTACTAAGTAAAGCCTTGGTCACAAATGCCATTACGAACTGCTACAAACGCCGCACAAATGATTTTCAGACAATGGATATTCGGGAAGAAAATGGAAAATCAGGGAGATTTATACGAACACATCGTTCCTACCAACCATTGTGACCGTAGCTTAAGTAAATAAATAATTACAATCAATGAACAAATAAACAAAGAAATGAATAAATAAAACATATTTTTTTAATATTACATTTAAAAATGAAAAAAAACAATCATACAGTATAACATTCAAGTCCCCACAATAACAGGGTTTTTGCAGTATCAAATGAGACTCACGAGCACATCGAACTCCAGCCAAATCGTTGGTATCATTGAGTCGCATCGGTTCAGTCTCTGTTGGAGCAAACCTGAAGCAGTCGTTATCTCCGTTGTTGGTCGATGGACACTCGTCTAACGTGCCTTCAGTCCCTGCGCAGCCTACATTCGACATGAGGTAGCTGGCTGTAACCTGGCCAAACCTCATACCAGTCGTTGCTTCAACTGCTGCTAGATCTCCAACTTGTCTGCAAACATTTGATTGAATGAGAGAGCATATACGTGTAGCTCTCATTTATTTCTTCCAATATGTACAATTATTTTTCTTTTAAAGGTAAAGACCAATTGCATTGTGAAAGAAACGTTGTGGAATCGATCAGAAAAGGTTGATCATCTAGCATCTAGCATCTGCAAGGTTCTGGAATCATCAAAATGATAAGAAATTTCTTCGTAAAGTTACAAGCACTATACACAGAAAGATGTATATGGGAGTACCCCATATCTCTCACAGACCATGAGAGAAACAAATTTACCAAATATATGAATTAGTAGGTGGTTTCCCGGCAAATTTTTTATCATCATGTATTAGTCAAAACATATTCTTTCACATAATTGGTAATGAGAGCTTCTATTTCATTTTTTGAAATTGGGGCGTTTCCAATACTGGTCTTTACCTTTAAAGTTAACGGTATGTCATGCATAGTTTCATGTTTACATCAAGAAAACAGAGTAATACATACATATGAGCTAGTAATACAAAGAAATACAAAGAAATGAAAGAAAAGGGTGTCCCAAGAACAGCCTCAAGGGCTTGTAAGGAGAGGATCACCAGAGCAAAAAACAAAAACAACAACATTGACGACAAAGAGACACATTTATCCTTCTATGCCCCAAAGTGTGCGAACAAGTTTTATAAGGGTGTCGTTGGATTTGTCGGGTCACACTATAAAAAGGGGCCTAACATGTTAGTCAGAGCCCTCTATGTACTGGACAATATAAAGCCTTAATAATCCTGACATGGAGAGGTTTCAGGGTTGAAAGTGGGAATAACCCTGAAAACTGGCATCCTTCTATTAAAGGGGCTTGGTAACATTGTTCAAATGAGATAGAATGGTGACTTCAATGCTAGATTTACAATTAACAAAAATCTGAAAGTTTATTCATGATAAAAATTAGGAAAAACTGATCTGATCGATTCCTTAATTCTCCCAACTATATAATTATAATCTAATTAAAATTTAGGTAATTGTTAATTGTCACAAAGCACTGAATTAGTTCTATATACCATTCCAGACATTTTAAGTGTTAGTAGATTTTTAAAAGCCTGTTTTCAGTCTTATTTTAATGGAAAAAACCGAAAAAAGGTTGAGATAACTAAAAAATGATTGGGAGAATGTCCTGTTAGAAACTGTCGCGCAGTGACGCCTTCAAAGAAAACCCATAAATATCTTGGTTAACTGAGAATTTGTTCATGATTTTTTGCATGTTAGAGGGTTTGTACAGTAGAAGGAATATAATAAGTAACATTTCATACACCAATTGCTTGTTATCATGCCAGCAATAGTTCAACATCACTTACTTGCAAACCACTCTTGCATCTTCGATACCCCAGTTCTTGGCACAAATGGGTCCCCACTTCAAACCGTCATACACAGCGACGTAGCCTTCACTAGGACTCTTGCCACCCATCAGCTTTATAGGTCCTGCAGGAAAAGAGAACGATTGTTAAAGGGATCCGGTAACTTTGTCTCAGATTCTGAAACAAATCCTGGATTTAGCTCATGCTGCAATCATAATTATAAACCTTTAGGTCAGTCAGGAACCCATGGCATTTGCAAGCCGATCGCTTGTCTGATTATCAAGATATTTATGATTGGAAATCAAAATCAAATTTGCGTTTGCCTAACGGTTTTCATAACACTACAGTCTATGGGGAAAACGAGTAAGGTAAAACCGGTCACTCAAAGATTTTTACTTTTTTTAGTCACTTCTTAATCATTTTGAAGCGCAATTTTTTTAGGGCTTCAATATTACACCATATAAGGAGTAATGCATAATGAATGTTTTTTATTTGTTGAAAGATTAAAGTTAATTCTATTTGAATAGAATGTTAATCTGTTAACTCATGAAAATATTCGGACTATTGAACTCATAACCATTCATTATTTGTATAATAAAAGAAATATGATACACTTATAAAAGGAAGAAAATTGTACAAGTCAAGAAGGCTGAGGGAGGCGCATTTCTGAAACTTATAACCAAATGGCATTTTAATATAATGTGATGGCAGACTGGATGCAGAGGCATCTGACATCTGCGCAATATATGTTCATGATTCGGAGAACTAAGTCAATCAGACAATTCAAAGAGAAATGCAACAAAAAGGCAACATAGCTAATGTAGACAGCTCAGTAGAAAGATGAAAAGAAGTTAAGGAGATCATGAATATGAGAAGAGCCAGTGACAGTCAGGTTAGAAAAATATATGCCAACTTACTTTTACAAACTAAAGTGGCATCATTAGTATGATAAGCATAAGAGCCAATGACAATATATGAAAACTTACTTTTACAAACTAAAGTGGCATCATTAGTATGATAAGCATAAGAGCCAATGACAATATATGAAAACTTACTTTTACAAACTAAAGTGGCATCATTAGTATGATAAGCATAAGAGCCAATGACAATATATGCCAACTTACTTTTACAAACTACAGTGGCATCATTAGTATGATAAGCATAAGAGCCAATGACAATATATGCCAACTTACTTTTACAAACTAAAGTGGCATCATTAGTATGATAAGCATAAGAGCCAATGACAATATATGACAACTTACTTTTACAAACTAAAGTGGCATCATTAGTATGATAAGCATAAGAGCCAATGACAATATATGACAACTTACTTTTACAAACTAAAGTGGCATCATTAGTATGATAAGCATAAGAGCCAATGACAATATATGCCAACTTACTTTTACAAACTACAGTGGCATCATTAGTATGATAAGCATAAGAGCCAATGACAATATATGCCAACTTACTTTTACAAACTACAGTGGCATCATTAGTATGATAAGCATAAGAGCCAATGACAATATATGAAAACTTACTTTTACAAACTAAAGTGGCATCATTGGTATGATAAGCATAAGAGCCAATGACAATATATGACAACTTACTTTTACAAACTACAGTGGCATCATTAGTATGATAAGCATAAGAGCCAATGACAATATATGACAACTTACTTTTACAAACTAAAGTGGCATCATTGGTATGATTGGCACACTCAGGGCCAGGCGTCTTATTCATGGTGCAGTTCTTGAACACTTTATCCTCGGGCGTACACCCCACCTCGCTGATTAGCACTGGTCCAGTCCCTGGAGTGAACGTTGCCGTGGTTGTCGTTGCATTCGCTCCGGGGAAGCCCAGCTGTTTGCAGACCAGGTCTCCGTCGATCAGGTCCCAGCCCGTGCTGCATACGCTGCCCCAGTTGGAGTTGCTGAAGACCTCCACCCGGCCCTGAACAGTACTGTCGCTACCCTGTAAGCGAATGTTACCTGTAGGAGAAGAAACAGTTTGAGTTGTAGTCCTGAAAAGTTGCAGAGAGAATGTATAATAATAATAATAATAGGCATTTCAACAGCGCAGTCTATCTAGAAATTATGTTCCGAGGCCCATTTATTATTACCCCGGCTTTAGCCTAGCTGCCATTACAGCGCTCCAGCATTTCAAGGAATTAATTTTTGATTCCTGCCAGGTACCCACTTACCTCACCTGGGTCGAGTATGACGTGTATTATAAGGCAGGGCCAAGGATCTGTTGAAGGACCTTATAATAATCACAGTATGAACACACGTCTTACCATTGCACGTAACACTGGCGTCCTCTGTGTGCGCGCAGTTATGCTCTCCCCAGCCTCTGTTCGGACCCTCACTAATCCTGCTCTCCAATCCCGAGCATGCTAGATCATCAATGTGAATCTTCCCTTAAAACCACAATATGAACACACGTCTTACCATTGCACGTAACACTGGCGTCCTCTGTGTGCACGCAGTTATGCTCTCCCCAGCCCCTGTTCGGACACTCACTAATCCTGCTCTCCAATCCCGAGCATGCTAGATCATCGATGTGAATCTTCCCTTAAAACCACAATATGAACACACGTCTTACCATTGCACGTAACACTGGCGTCCTCTGTGCGCGCAGTTATGCTCTCCCCAGCCTCTGTTCGGACACTCACTAATCCTGCTCTCCAATCCCGAGCATGCTAGATCATCAATGTGAATCTCCCCTTATAACCACAATATGAACACACGTCTTACCATTGCACGTAACACTGGCGTCCTCTGTGTGCGCGCAGTTATGCTCTCCCCAGCCCCTGTTCGGACACTCACTAATCCTGCTCTCCAATCCCGAGCATGCTAGATCATCAATGTGAATGTCCCCTGTTCCGTGTGTGAAATGGGCACAACAATGAGACGCGTTTGCTGATGAATATCCCAGTTGTCTGATTGTAATGATAGAAAATGAGATAAAAGTTATGTTGCTACAAAAATTGAATAAAAATATATTTTGTTATATGAATAAATAAATATATATGTATACAAATATCAAACAGATCTTAGTATAAATGTACAATATAGATGCTAAATAAACTGTTGCTACAATCCATAATACAGGTACATTTAGATATATGATTTAATTCCTTTTCAATGATGAATGTACACATTTTCTTTAAATTTTCCCTATTGAACGCATAAAATACAGCATTGTATGTCCCCTGTTAGAGCCAGAACAGCGTTCACTCTGTGTTAAAGCATATTGGTTAACTCCCTTCTGGCTAATAAACAAAAGTTATATAATTCAATAAAAATGACAAGAGTAACATGTAGCAAAGATGCGAAACATGACGTAAAATATAACGTTCATAAATTTCCCCAAGACTTACCACTGATGGTAAGTTTGCCATTAATGGTCAATACCATGGAAACCTTGATTTTGATTGGCTGTTGAGCCCTGCTACCATGTTAGTTGCCATTGATGACAAAGTTACCATCAATGATAAGTTTTATGCAACAGGGCCCATGACATAGAACAATTAAATCACAATTGACACAATGCTAAATTTCTGCCATCCATGAGAGTTTCTCGCAGTTAAAATGGCGGGCCATAATGATTCACAAAGTTTCTTGTTACGACAATTTCAAACTTTACTGTTTCTATAATCTATAGATGTAGATGTAGAGATGTAAAGGAAACTGAAATCTAACAAAGATTCAATGGTCACTTTGCTGTAACATATTTAAGATGTCTGAATTCAACTATGGAACAAATAAATAATTTAATTTAAAACTATTAATTGAGATAATTATTCAGCATCTGCAAGTTCAATAACCCTATGATCTAAAGTAGATTTAAACATAGGGATGGTGATCAAGTATTTATGATTCAACGATCACAATTATGATTACTTCAAAAAAGTCGCAAGTCCTCAAAAAGGAATCACCAGGAATGCAAGATCTTGGCTACTATAAAGAGCTTTCTGAGGGTTGATATTGAACTACAGTCTAATCTGCTTCCAAGCACCATCTGTATAGAAAGACCACCTGTCTATAAAGACCGCATTTTTGTTCCCCTTCAAATGAAGCATTCCCATTCAAACCCTGTGTATAAAGGCCTAGTGTGGCCTTTCTACAATTCTACACTTCTACACAGACTTCACTGCATTTAGTTTGCACTTATCTTGTGGATAATCATAGAAAATACATGTACAATGATTGGGGAATAAAACAACATGTGTATATCCTAACCATATTACGTGGACAAAGACCCTATAAAATGGATTGGCCTCTTGCAAAAAGGACTGAATTAAGAATTAAAATTGGGCATATACTGCACATGTACATCTTTAATTGCTCTAAAAACAGCTATAGGACTAGCACTTTCATGATTCAATCACTTCACATTTTCTCAGCATCATTCATTTCAAAGTGTTACAGAGTTTGATTTAGAATCTGGGTCAGACATTCTTTGGGTACATATTTCCTTCCTGACGGCTTCCTTTGCCCGAATGCTCTTCCTTTTTTTATCTTCCTTTGCAGGAATATGCATGTTGCTTTTCTGAACTTTGGAATACAGTTTATGGCATTTGCAAAAGAGAAAGTGAACTATAGCAATAAATTTTCCATCATATCACTATCTTATTGACTATGCTCATTATCAGCTTTATTGCTCATATCAGCTTTATTGCTCATATCATTGTCATATATCCATACAAGTCCATGTATCATCATAATCATCATCATCATATCAGCATGTTCCCTCTTATGAAAGGTTTATTGACTTTAGCACCATGACGGCAACCCCTCCCTCCATTTCTTCTTGTCCCCTCCTCATTTATACCAACCTTTCTGCATTCTATTTCCCAGATCCCACGCTCTTTTCATCATCTTCGCTTCAATCGCCATCTTCCCTTCTCAACACACGACCCAACTGCTGTGTTATTTCTTATTCTATTTTGGTATTTTTGTATTCTAAAAAACTTATATTCATGTTTTGTTTCTATTCTGCATTATGTACACTTGTATGTAAATAATATAGTGTAAGGACCCCAAGGAAGAAGAATAATGTTCTATAAACATTGCTGAATTGGGCTTTCCTTCGATTGTTATCTATGTACATGTATTAATATTTCATTTTGTATACCATAATATTTTTATCTGATTTTGGAAGAAAAAAAAACACTTCCAAAATATATAACTCTTAAAGCTTGTCTGCACAAAGTCATTGACAGGTGGTTATCTCATCAAATCAGCTCTCAAGTAACATAAGAAAAAGAGGATCATGGGGGACCAAGGGGCACCATTTAGGCATTGTTTGCTATATAGAGGGCACAAGTAGCTATAAGTAGTACAGTGGGGCTTTTAAAGGGATCGTTTAACAATGTTAAATCTGAGATACACGGTCCTACATGTTACCAGTGTCTGTGATTATTGTGATATGGTGTAATATTGAAGCCCTAAAAAAACCGCGCTTCAAAATGATCAAGAAAGTGCCTCAAAAAAGTAAAAATCTTTGCGTGACCAGTTTTACCATATTTGTTTTCCCCAATAGACTGAAGTGTTATGAAAACGGTTCGGCGAACGGTTTTCAAATTTGTAATTCCAATCATTAATATCTTGATAATCAGACAGGCGATCGGCTTGTAAAAGTCATGGAGTTCCTGACTGACCTAAAGGTTTATAATTTTCATTGCAGCATGAGCTAAATCAAGGATTATTTCTAAAGGATCTAAGACAAAGTTACCGGATCCCTTTAAGAGGTAAAATCAACTCACCTGCATATGACGTTTGCATCAGTTATATCGAAACCATCATCACAGATGGTACCCCATGTTCCTTCATGAAACACCTCTACCCTTCCCTCTGCTGCGTTGTGACCATCTTGTAACCTCAGGTCTCCATTCTCTGTGGAAAGGAATCATTAAAACCATCTCATCAACCTGCCTGTCATATTTGTTAAAGATAAAGTTGAGTTCTGGTCATCCGATTGCATTGTGAAAGAAAAGGTGTGGAATGGATCAGAAAAGGTTGATCATGTAGCATGTAAGTATTGATGTGTACTGCAAGGTTCTGGAGTCATCAAATCATAATAAATTTGGCGCAGTCTTGGTAAAGTAACAAGCACTATACACAGAAAGATGTGTATGGGACTACACAAATGGTGTAGGGGCTACTAATCTTGATTTCCTAATCTTTCTATGCTCATTACTCAGCCAGTACACATTTTCTCCAAAATTGTTCGGCAAATAACATTTATTTGTAATCTTGAACATTCAGTGTAATTTTTGTTTGATTCTGTGAGAATTAATTTAAAAAAAAAAAAATTATATTGAGGCTCTTGTTGTTGTTTTTGTTGCTTGCAGGAAAATATTAGGCAAAATCAGCAGATTTGATTCGATTACCCCTCCTCCCCCCCCCCCCCCCTTTCATCCAAGTGTTCTAGCTACTCCCCTGTAACTTTGGACGGACATAATAAAGACTTAAATCATATCAATACATAAATTAATCTTCTGCCAAAAATGATGGATGCATTTTTAAAATCCAAGGCAAAAGAAGAAGAAAAAAAAGAGATGCAGAAAATTTCCTAATCCCAATTTCAATTTCCCAAATTAAAAGCGATATCCAGGCTGGAGCAAATTACATTTCTTTTCATTTGCATAATTCTATAAGCTGAGTGATGGGTGCGTTCGATATATTTTCTCTCCGTCACTGGAAATGCAAAATCTGTCTCCCGCTAGAAAGCCACGATATGTTCATATTTCCTTCTTTTATATGCCATTAACTCGCTCGGCTCTCATAAGCCTACATACAGATGTTTCTCTAGACATTGTATGCTGGGGTCATTGAACATGTTTCCGACAATATTTGCTAATTTATTTATCCCCATCGGCAACACCCAAAAATCAGATTGTCATGTTTCCCACTTTCCGAAAGAAGTTTTACATAATATAATAATTATAATAATAATAATAATAATAGGGATTTTCTATAGCGTCATCTATCTAGATAATTCTATTCCGAGGCACATTTATTTATTTATGAAAAGGATGCTCTCCACCCTCCACCTATCGAAACATATTAGGAAAATTAAATTTGTTGCAGGGGGGGGGGGGGGAGATGGTCCACAAAACAAATTGAAATGGGGCGTCACATTCACCCCCTCCCTAATAAGCAATGCCTTTGGCAGAAGTAACGAGTTTGGAGATTGTACACGATTTGTTTCGATCTATGTTTTAGTTTCTTTGTAACATGTAATGTTTCGGTTGATTTATGTAGATAATGGATTCACATTATTAAAAACGACATTCAAAATAAAATTAACAAGATGATCGAATTACAGGGATGAACGAGTAAATATTTTCATCACAAACATATTGAAATCCCGGATGATATCTCTTCATATACTTATGACTGGAATATAATAGCTTTCAAGGAAATACTTTGGTTTCAGATGTAGCCATGAGCACATGAGAAGGAAATGATGAAATAATACAAATAAATGAGCAAATGTAATCATAGCCGACCCATCCGATCTCGATACAACCGCCAGGGGGTGTTTCACAAAGCCTTTTTTCAATGACAAATGACAAAATCAGCGACAAATCTGCTGATAACCAATCAGACGCAAGGATTTCAGTAGCTTATAACAAAAACTGTCATTTGTCACTGATGACAAGTTTTGTGAACCCCCCCCCCCCCCCCCCCCCCCCCCCCAGATCGACGCCAAAAACGATAGTCCCTTGCGCCGTTCAGTAGTTCAGGTTATCTTCTATAGCCATCGATTTTCGAAAAAGCTTTCGACTCGGTTTCTCATTATTTCTTGGATAAAGTTTTAAAGTCTTTTGGATTTGGACCAATATTTTGTAAATGGTTAAACATTTTATATATTAATGCTCAGAGCTGAGTTTTAAATGAGAATATGTCAACCAGTTATTTTAAAATTGAAAAAGGAATAAGACAAGGTGACCTACTATGGTAATGTATATTCCTTTTGTGCATTGCAACTTTCGCCCATTATATTCGTAAATATATAGCAGTAGACGGTATGGAATTTGGTACTAAAAGTGTCATACACATACTACGCTGATGATATTACTATTTTTGTACAAGACGTAAACTCAGTATGCAGATTAAAAGACATGTTCAATAGTTTTTTTTAATGAAACTTTAGCCCATTATATTCGTAAAGACAGAGCAGTAAACGGTATTGAATTTGGTGCTAAAAATGTCAAACAAATACTATATGCTGATGATATTACTATTTTGGTACAAAACATAAAATCTAGTCGTTTTAAGCTTTGTTTTTAATTAGGAAGACGGAAGGAAAATGAGAATGTCACGAGCGTCATAGCATGTTTATTGGGCGCCACAAAGCTCTTACTTTCCTTTTGTTTTGTTTGTTTTTGTACTTTTCTCTTTCTCTCTAATGTTTTTTGTTAAAGATTAAGTGTATGCTTATGTGTTTGTTTGTTTTTGTCTGTCTATTACATAGGTTCCAATTCACGGGTAATAGAGATTCCATGACATTTGCTCCGGCGACAATTGCTCCGCTGTAAATTTCATACACTAATCGAATGGCTAACTTCAACCCTGGATTCAACACTATACCCTACCCTAAATCTAACCCTAAACCTAACATAAAACCCTATTGAAACCCTAACCCTAACCCTACATCTTAGACGAAATAAAGCCCGGAGCGATTGTCGCAGGAGCAAATGTCGTGTCACCGTAATAGATGCTCAAGGTGTTTATTTTCTTATGTATATTCAATATGACAATTTGAAATGACATCTTTAAATACACTATAATAATGATGTTGAATTTTTCAAATGAGTCATAATGTTATGTAGCTTTTAATTATTATTCGTAATTATCAATCTTTGTTGAAATTTTATCAAATATTTATATGTAACCCCTGTGAATGATGGAAATTTAAAAAAACTTGTAAAAAAAAAAAAAAATTAAAAAGATTAAAGTTCATTAAAAAAATTCCGATCTGATTTTTCACTTCTAAATTTCATGCAAAATTTTAAAAAAATTCTCGGCATTGCTGCAGTGTCTTAAACGCTCTTTATTCACGTATATTGTATTCTTTTTCACGCGAAAAGAACTATGTAATAATTAGTTGAACGCGTCCGGAATGATATTCCCTAGCTCGCGCCGATGATTAAAGAATGAGACAAACTTCGATCGATCTGATCCTGCAGAGTCATGTACAGTACAATTCAAAGTTTTTTGTTTTTTATTCTTCACATTGCTGCGGCGTCTTTTTTCTCATAAGAAAACTCAGGGGGGAGGGGGAATTTGTTATCCAAATAATTCGTCAACCAAATACCATGTTGATCGGCAATAAAGAAGATTTGCGCGCGCTTTGTATATTTCTTGGCGCCACGACAGCGCACTTAGATCGGCGTGTCGATTTCCTGACCTGGGCAGGCCTACGCCATTACAACTAAAATATAGTGTAACTATACACATGTATATCGCTTTCCTTTACAAAACAAGACAGGTCGATAACACTGAAATAAAACATATCATGGCCATCATCAGCACACGTGACCTGCAGCAAAAGCGCGGGAAATGAGGTCGTCTCGTGACACCGGAAATGGTCCTGACCTTTCATACCGACACTCTCTTTGCCGCGCTGACTTCCGGTCTGGTTTTCAGCAATTGAATTCATTCCCTGGTGCAAATCTTATCTATTATGTTTAACAACAACTTTTAAAAGACCGCCTGTGCTATTTTATCATGCTATATCTTTCATTTCACAATCATTGTTCATGCATGTTATACATGATGCGGAGTATTCTGTGTAAGTGTTAGGCAGAAAGCACAACATATAAAGAATCACCACACATTTAAAAAAAAGCAGATTGAATTGTTTCTACAAATTGTTTTATTACAAAATCCAAACTGGGTTATTAATGATCGATCTCTAACTAACAAACACTGCCGGGATAATATCTCTTTCTTTCCATTTCGTGTTATTTGCCGCATCTTGCTCTTGTAAGTTTTGGTAATTTATAAGATCGGTAAGCCTACTTTAAAAAGAAGACCAACTGATGTACAAAATTAATAGTTGGTACAAAAATAGAAACTGATGTATGTTGACATTTCCAATAATTAGCTCATCACTTATTCGTCTGTATATATCCCCAGGATATATAAATGCGTTCAATCAAACTGACATTTTCGCCCGGCCCCCCCCCCCCCCCCCCCCCCCCCCCCCACTCAGAGGTCGGAATGACCGCATGCGTGTTGCCAAAATGTCCGGTAAAGGGGTACTTTTCGTGCGACAAAGTCCGGCCCGAGATTTGTAAAAAAAGGGGTGTATTTGACTTTTCACCCGGAGATTTCTTTAAAAAGGGGGTGTTTTTCTTTTTTTCTCTCATCTCTTTGGAATCCTGAGAAATTATTCCGAATTTAGGGGGTACATTGAGCATTTTTCCTGATTTAGGGGGGTCTCCAAGGCAGGAAAAGCCCGCAAAAAGCCCGCGAAAGGGGGTTCGGAAATGTTGGCAGTCCTCAGATAGGGGGTGCTTTCAAAAAGAGGGTACGAGCATATGCGTACCCTAAATAACACTGAGTGGGGGGGGGGGGGGGCGGGCATTTTCGACAGCAATCAGCTTACCTGGTAAAATTGAGGATTAATGAAATATAGAAAATCTTCGATTACCTAGATGGAATACATGTAACATCTTAACATATTTCTCTCTCCGCGTAATGTTGATATCTTCGACTTCGTTCTTGTCGTCGCCTCCTTTCTTTCTTTCTTTTTTTTCCCTTCAGTTTGCTGTCGGTCTTGTGATGTAAGTAAGATGTAAGGTTGGTTTTCAAAAGTCTTTGCGATCGTGGTACTTTCACAGCGCGCGTCAAGGACCGCGTAAGTTGCTGACGCACTCTTCCGTCAGGCTGCGCTCGTTCAAGGGACCCCCCCCCCCCCCCCGTACCATGCGTCATGCCAGTAACAGTAGATCCAAATGGTAAACATTATTCTTTTCTATATACAATCTTCGGGGATATGAAGATCAATTAACAAAATTAGCACGCTACAATTTGTTAAATAAACACAATCGCTGATTTATTACAACCGACAGAAGGGGCAATATCCGGGTTGCAAAGTTAAAATTCTTTGCGGTTTCCAATTAAGTGGTATTTCGTTTCATAGCTTTTACTATATTCGAGGCCGTCTAGCAAATTGTAAACAAAAATAAATAAATAAACGGTCGTAATGATATCAATGTAATTCAGTTCCTTGTTGGGACTGGAAAAAGTGCAATACATGAAACATGCACTTCATAGCGGGTCACTGATCAGGATATAGCATCACGTTAAAAGATTCAATCCTTCATTTATTAAATTTAAATGCAATTGCTTGCAAATCAAAAGATATATATAGAGAAATTGATAAATAAATAAATTGATATATGACAAATGACACGGGAGATAATAAGAAGGAACAAATCCATTGAAACATTTCCGGTGAACTATATTTCGCCCTCATAGGTTTTGTTTAAGTGAACTGAAACATCTCAAAGGAGTTCATTTGTAGTGTGTCACATTGTGTCGTGGGGCATGTGTCGTGTGTTACTTAGTGGGCGTTTTCGCAAACACGACGGAAGGCAAGGACGACGGTAACGCGAGCGAAAAACAATCTGCGCATGCGCGAACCCGAATTTTCTTCGTCTTGTTGATTTTCACGACCGTACGCGACCATAATAGCGTTCGTTCCCTAAACACGACGGAAGAGCTGTATCGCCGTAATTCTCCAGTCGTCTTTGCCAAAGCGATCCGTCACGGAACCTAGTCTTCTGAATAGATGTTTAGACAGATATGGGCACCGTCTCATAAAAATCTGCGATTGATCCAAATCAATCGCAAGTAACAGTCTCGTATCTCTTATGCACATGTACATAGTTGTGACTGATATCATTCGCAATTTTTTTTCAAGACTGGTTTGACTAATGATTGAATGACTCGCTTAATAGGGACTTTTAGATTCGCACGAAGACAATAGGTCTACGCTACGATCGACGTCCTTGTAATGCACTGCCTTCAATGGACGTCTCACGTTTCAGTCCACGCAAATCTAAAAGTCCCTATTGATGGATGGATGGAGGCCTATGGAAAGATCAATTTCACCTGCTGGCCATGTTTCTTAAATAGTCGGAAATAAAAGCGATCGCGTCGATTTCATACGTTCATCACATCGTAAAACGCATGCATGTTCAGTGAAAACGTCTGTGAAATATAATTCACATAAGTGATGGTGTTATGCAGAAATTGCATTATAAATTCTCATACGAGAGGTAGTGGTCAAATATACATCAGAGCGTGATCGGTTTAGTGTAGACAACCTGTCCGCACGTGGCATTGAATAAGTTATGGATTGTTCTATAGGTAACCATTAAAAAAAGTTTTAGCAAATGATAAAGTACTTTAGGCGAAGAAAAAAGCTCACGCAGCTCACTACTAATTTTATTATTCACAGGCCTTCTAACTTTCAAAATTTGTCAAAATAATGTCTGTTAATTAGTGATTAACCAGGAAGGTGACAGCATCTCCCTGGATTAACTAACAACAGGCCCATTTTCTCGTATTTGTTATTTTTTCTTCTTAATAATAATAAAAAAGGTTTTGTATGATTATGAAACTGATACATAAACATGTACTCCGGTGCGTTCTTACCGAAACTTAGTGTCAAAGATAATGACTAATAAAAAGGAAGACGCAAATAAATAAATATGGCGATTGTTATTCTTTCTCCTTTATAAGGATAAAAAAAAGTTTTTGTATAATTATGAAATGATACATAAGCAATATACTCCGAGTTCGTTCTTACCGAAACTTAGTGTCAAAGATATGACTGATAAAAAGGAAGACGCAAATAAATAAATATGGCGATTGTTATTCTTTCTCCTTTATAAGGATAAAAAAAAGTTGTGTATAATTATGAAATGATACATAAACAATATACTCCGAGTTCTTTCTTACCGAAACTTAGTGTCAAAGATATGACTGATAAAAGGGCAGTCGCAACTGCCACGCAACAATGCCGCAGCTCCATCTTGGTCCGGTTTCGTCTCAATTCAATTCTCTGCTACCTCCTCTTTCCGTAAGTCATCTGTGTTAACACTTGACGCTCCGATCACGTTCACACAAAATGCGGATATTATCGAATACCCTTTGAAATAATCGAGTAAAGAGGATCGGGTTGGTTCGTGTTTGGAATGTTTGAAGTCAAATAGTTTGAAGGGGGTTAAACTACCCGCTAATAAGTGCAAATAAGTGTTTCCCGTGGATAATCCCGTGTGCTAATCCAGGGATTAAGAGGATTGGTAAACGTGGATCAGGTTGGTGAAGTAATTAACGATCCAAGAGTAGAACGCAGCATCTGAAATGATAAACAAGAAACATCGTCAGCAAAAGATTAAAAAATACATTTTTTCTGTATTTCAGAATTGTTGTTTTATACATTTTCAAGAAACAAAGTACCGTTTTTTCTGTATTTCTGAATTGTTGTTTTATACTTCTTCAAGTTAGAAAGTACCGTTTTTCTGTATTTCTGAATTGTTGCTTTATACTTCTTCACGTAACAAAGTACCGTTTTTTTCTGTATTTCTGAATTGTTGTTTTATACTTCTTCAAGAAACAAAGTACCGTTTTTTCTGTATTTCTGAACTGTTGTTTTATACTTCTTCAAGTAAGAAAGTACCGGGACAAGGATATAAAACTTGTCTAAGATTGATTTTCGACAGTCTTTTTTGGTATTCTACGCATTCAAAAGAGAAATGGGCTAGATTCCTAATCAAACTAGAAATTAGACCATCAAACAAATCGAAAGTATACTTGTATTTTCTCAACCTTGAGAAAAAAGTTGGGAATGTAATCCTTGTTTGCCAAACAATCATGATAACTGGGTCACCTTCGTGTCAATGTGTTTTCATGAATCTCACATGATCATTATTAACACTTGTCACTTCCTAAATTTTGTCCTATGCGGTCGCAATTTAAAAAAAATAATTGTCACAATTATGATTCCTAATAATAGGCGATGCACAATGCACAGTATCCGTAAATATAATTTCCTTAAAATGGCTTTCAATCTGTGTGGCGGCATCAAGTTCATTGGACACCTTGTATAAGGCCATGTAAAAATATATACATGTTTAGCGTCCCCGCCCGCTTCCTTTTTGGGGGCCACCTCCTTTTTTTTTTTTAAAGAAAAAAATCATGAAAAACACTGCTAAAGTGGATCTATTTCTGATTTTAAAAAAAAAAAAAAAAAAAATGTTGGCGGCCATCTTGAAAAAAATAGCCCGACTGTCAGGGAAAATGTGCCGGGCGGCCATTTTGAGCGGCCATTTTGAAAGAAGAAAAAAAGAAAAAAAAGCGCCTCCTCCTTCCTATTTTTCGAGAAAAAAAACAGGACGCTAAAACATGTTTTTTGGCCTAATGAGATCTTGGGAAGAGAACAGTTTGTTTGTCGTTTCATATTGTGCTACATGAGGGCCCCATCTTATAAAGAGTTGCGATTGATCCGAAACAATCGAAAATAAGTTGCGATTAATCGTAACCCTTTATAAGACGGGGGCCCAGGAATCGTCAGGATCAATCATGTAATTTTAGTCTATAACACTGTTCATTACGTATCGAAACATGCGAACGTAAAAAGATAACGTAATCCGAAAACGATACCGATGGGATGTGCGATAGAGTATCAACATTGCCCTTGAATTTATTTCATAAATGTCTTTGCTATATCATAATAAACAAAACCAACAAATTAGTATGTAATTTGAACTTTAAAATATATTACGTTGCCTATTTGATCACTTTTTCGTGTTTCCACTGTCTTGGCATGTAAATCAAACGGGAGGGGGACGATTCCATGTCTGGCTAATATTTGGCACAATCAATTTACCATAATATTTAGCACAATCACCTAGGTTATAATACATGGAGGCCTGCCTTAAATGCTATATATAGTTATCACTTTTCCACGTGTGTTTATATTTTGGCTTGGCAAACTTACATGTGACGATCGATGCTGACATGCGTGAAATGCGATTCAATCAACGCAATAAACTGTGCCAAAATGTTTACGTCTATATAGGGGTTCTATGCATGTACCCACATTTTAAAATATCTTTATATTTCATTTTTTCTTGTTGTTTTGTATATCATAACAAGCGCTTTGATTCGTTTCTTTCACATATAATTTTATGAATTACTGCAAGTTACTATAACATCATGGCAACTACTAGAATCCGCTGAAAATACTTCCGATAACTACACGCCTAGGACAATAATCCACAAGACGGTATAACCTCAAAGACAACCACAATCAAAACCACAACCACAACACTTTAGTTTAAAGCCCGTCTGTACTAGTTTGGCCGGGGAGATTAGACCTCCCCCCCCCCCCCCAAGGTCACTGACAGGTGGTTTACTCATCAAATCAGCTCTCAATTAACAGAAGAAGAGGATCATGGGGGACCAACAGACATCGATTAGGCACTGTTTGCTATAGAGGGCGCAAATAGCTTTAGTACAGAGGGGCTTTAAGTCCTATGTAGTAACGTCTGAAAGATTATTGGCGTAATGGTAGTTTCCCAGGTTTACTACAGTTTGTCCGGGGTTGTTATCCATGAAGTCGTAGTTGTCCGGGTGATAGCCCGAACATGCTCGTCCGGATATCTTTTAATACCGTACATTTGGTTTCCGATCTGCTTTTTTTCTTCTTCACATTTTCTCTGTACAAACTCTGATGATTGGTCCTCACCTTTAATTTGCTCAAACTCGCGCTAATTTCAGCATTGAATTGATTCCAGGTAATCACCTTCACGTTCTGTGTACAACCTTGCGTTATACAGAAATGCCAAGGAGTAACTACTGACTACGGGAAAAGTTCCCCGCTATTAACAGTGTGTTTGTAATTGTTCATGATTATGCTGTTTCGATCAATTTTTTTAGCACTATCTGAAAAATGCATTAGTCATTCGCGTCATTGAGTCTGGTTAGAAAAAGAATGTTTGCCTACATGCAGGAAGAACACCAAAATAATTTAAATCAATAATAACTTGGTGAGAATATCACCAGGAAAAAAAGACTTTCACGAGATAAATTACTTGTTCCGCAGAAAGCATTATTGTCAATTGTAATCCTTATGATTAGAACTCAAAACAGTAAGGATTAAATGCATTCATGAAAGTAAGATGTTTCAGTATTTCGAAATTCGGCGTGTGTAATTTGTTTCATTTATTTCATCACAGTTTTGATAGTTTGAACAGGCGATATTCCTTTACTTGTACTATTTCCTAAACATACTCAATAATATTTCGCTGTCCATACGACCGAGAAATCTAAGGATGCTGAAAAAGACGGACAGGGTATCACGCCACATGGACAGTCCTAATGGACAGCGAAACAGGATGACGTAAAAAATATGTATCGCGTACTGACAGAGAGCAGCAATGGATACAACACATACATGTATTACAAGTATGGACAGCAAACTGAGATTACATTTCGCTGTCCATACGTTGTGAGAAAATATTGTTCTACTGAAGCATGCAGCGACGGAAATCGAATCATATGACTGCTAAATGTAATTCAAATAAAACCCGATTCGCGTGGCTCTTAATGGAAACTATAAAGTAAAAACAAAAATCAAATACTTCAAATCAGTATAAGTTATAGTCATTCCACTTCGCAACTATTATAAAGACACCCCTAGGCCTCAGGAAATGCCAGATTTCTCTCAGCTTCGATTAAGCTGACCGAGAGTTATTGCGTTCATATTGAAAGCGATACGGGTATAGATATCAGGTCTTAAGAAATCGGAGCTGGGATTAGAAACCAGGCCCTCTTTCCCTGGCGACTTGAAACGTTTGACAAACTGTTTGCTAATTATCGATGGGATAAGGACAAATCATCCACTTAAGCGTTTCCTGATTGCAATATGAAACATTTCCAGAAGCTATAGAATCAATTACATGCCTTTTCTCTCGATCAACCTCGCTGTATCAGAGAGTATACTGACATTTTGCTAGTTTTCTTTCAGCATGTTCATTTATTACAAGTGTGATATAATATTTCAAAGAAGAGTACAATGTTGATAATGATCCGTAAAACTTGGTTACCTCGGTGACAAGTGATGTCACGAATCCGGGTAAGATGCATCATACAACCTAAAGTATGACCAAGTATTTCTACGCCCATATTCGAGTGTAACAAATTAACAATAAAATGGATTTTTAAACAAAATATTTCTTTTTTAGATCATCTAGTTAATAAGGAAGACCGTCAATGAAGCCTTGCATGGATGCATCTTCAAAGTTCAAACCATGTTAAGTTTATTAACAAGAACATTTTTTACTGAATAATGTACTCGAAGTATCGAGGGCCAAGCCCGGGGGCAAGCCCGGGGGCCCAGATCGTGGATCATGCATGGCGACAAATCGAGATAATTGTATTTTGCAATTTATTGATCTCGGATTGGAAGAGGATATCCACGTAGGCCGTCAACGTTGGTCTCGTGAACGCTCACAACAGTGTAAGAAAGCCGGTGAGACTGACATGCGGTTCATCGGTCTCGTGAACTCTCACAAAGTTGCGAGAAGTCCAACGAGATCGACGCTGCATGGTCTCATTAGCTGTGTCGGGTCGAAACCAAGACCAAAACATCGGTAACGCAAATGCGAGACGAGTCTCGAATAAATCAGTTTCGTCTAAAAAGACCATTCTGCTTGCTAGATTTAAGTTTTAGAAAATCGAATCATCTGCGATGTACATGAACTTGTGGTTATACTCCCTCCGAGCTTTACAACTTGTACCAAAACATGACTTTAAACACGGAAAGATGTATACGTCGAGGTGGTAAATGAACGACTATGAACAGGATCAACTTACCAACAAAACCCGTGGTCGCCGTTTATCATGAACGTGTAATAAGAGTGATATCCCAGAATATTTCACGTCACCTTAATTAAGAGATTAATATAAAGTTTAGTTCAGCGAAGAAATCGGGGTGAACTCACATGTGAATGGCGTAATTCCTGTAACAACCGATTAATGGTAGAAAAGTCTGAAGTGAAAATATGTCTATCCTCCTTCCTTCCCTGAGTTTAGCGTTGTGTGTGAGAATATGGGAGCGAGATCCAAGTTTCACTGCAGGCTACTCCAATACTCAACTCCTTCTAATCTTAAGGGATTTTCACAACGAACTTTGAAATATATTGCCAGGAAGTAACGGAAACAGGAAAGTCCCTCGATTCTGGTGATACCCTTAATTCTATAATACCAGTGATAACTAGGAAAATATAGAGGAAATAAAAACCACTCCGACACCCCGTGATAAAATCCGGATCGCATTGATAAGTGGAAATGTTTAAGGTGTTAAACAATTGAGTACACTGTATTTAAAAAAAGCTTAAAGGTCCCTCCCATTCATAAAAAAGCCAGATTAATTCCGTGGCGTGTAGGTGAATAAATAAGAACTTAAAACAGAAGGGTGAGGGTGATTATGTGATGTCTTACTTGTTTGTGGTGTAGATATATACCAGGATATTTTGGCAGACCCGGAAAAGACATAATTCCATGAAGTGGCCCAAATCAATTCCTTCGTCGGAGGTTTGGATCTCATGTCTATCCAAGGCACCATTAAAGATAAACTTTAGTACTGGTAATGCGATTGCATTGTGAAAGAAAAGGTGTGGAAAGGATCAGAAGCAGTTGATCATGTAGCATGTAAGTATTGGTGTGCACTGCTAGGTTCTGGAGTCATCAAAATCATAATAAATTTGACCGAGTCTTGGTAAAGTAACAAGCACTCACATAGAAAGCTATATATGGGACAACACACATGGTGTCGGGGCTAGTACTACCTTGATTTCATTGTCTTTCTATGCTCATTACTCAGCCAGTATACATTTTCTTTCAAAATTGTTTGGCACATGTCATTTATTTGTAATCTTGAACATTCAGTGTAAGTTTCGTTTGATTCTGTGAGAATTATTTTTTTTTTTTACCAGTACTGGAGTTTATCTTTAACGTCACTCCACTGATATTGACCCCATCATGAGAGCGAAAGGCCTACCGTATGTAGCCCGCATAAACACTGCTTTGCCCTCTTTTCTTAGAAAACAAACTAAAACATATGCGATTCTGTTTTTTTTTTCTCGAAAGTTGACATGCGTTTAAGTTTGGGGCTATGATAACACGCAATTGAAACATCATAAGTGATTTCGATTGGTTGAGAGTTGATGTGCGTTAGAGTTCGGGGCGGTATCAACACGAAACTGCAAACATCATTCTGATTGGTTGAGAGTTGATGTACACGCAACGGCATAAAGCATAGGTGATTTTGATTGGTTGAAAGTATTTGCGTCTGATTCTGAAGTTGTGTTTACACGCAAATGCAATTCTGACTGATTGAAAGTTAATTTGAGTTTAATTCTGCATTGAGATGCGAGTAAACGCAACCCTCTGTGTATTAAATGTGAGCATTTCCGTAAATAACATGATATTACGTGTAGTAGCAGTAATACCGGGCAGCAGTAGTAGTAGTAGTAGTAGTAGTAGTGGAGGTAGTAGTAGTAGGATAAGTGGTAGTGGTTGTAGTAGTAGTAGTAGTAGTAATAATAATAGTAGTAGTAGTAGTAGTAGTAGTAGTAGTAGTAGTAGTAGTAGTAGTAGTATAATAATAGTAGTAGTAGTAGTAGTAGTAGTAGTAATATAATAGTAGTAGTAGTAGTAGTAGTAGTAGTAGTATAGTATATTTGTGGTGGTGTTTTCCTTCGTATTATTTAGGGTTCATCTGTTATTATTTTGTAACGCCTGGAGAAATCAAGATTATTCTCGAGTTATTCCGTTCGACAAATCAAAGCGAGTAAACGCAACCTTCTGTGTATTAAACGGGACATTTCCGTAATTAACATGATAGTACGTGTATAGTAGCAGGCCGGGCAGTAGTTGTAGTAGTAATACTAATACTATTAAATAGTAGTAGTAGTAGTAGTAGTAGTAGTAGTAGTAGTGGTGGTGGTGTGGTGGTGTTGTCCTTCGTATTAGTTAGGGTTCATCTGTTATTATTGTGTAACGCCTGGAGAAATCAAGATTATTCCGTTCGGCAAATCAAAGCGGTTACTATAAGTCTCCTGCATGGTTACCCTTTTAAGCACCAAAAGACCAACAAAATATGTAGCGTGTTTCTGCTTAAATAATGAAATGTAAAACTGTTGTTTCTGTCTAGTTTTGTCTCGTTTTTGTGCGGTCCTAAAGGAGGCAACAACAAAAAGTGTTCCTCTACCCCCCCCCCCCCCCACACACACACACACTGAACGAAATATCTGACGACGTAATTTTCCAATTTCCGGGGTAAAAAAAGTGCTCCCTCACCGCCCCCCCCCCCCCCCCCCCCTCTCCTCGCCCGCTTATTCTGCGGCTGGCTCAGTCGTTGCGAAATTTTTCCTTAAAACCTGGACAACAACAACAAAATCGGCCCAAACCATATAATGATCCACAGTCCGGTGAAGTTTCCACTATAGACCACGACACCTCTATACCTCAACAATTATTGTAAGTAACACATTTTATATATGGGTTTTGAGTGAAAAATGTGGATGAAATCTCTTGCCGAAGGACATTGGTGCGGGCTGGGATTCGTACCCTCAACCCTTAGATTGCGAGTCAGGGGAACGAACCATTATAACACGACACCTGATATGATATTTTCATTAGGTCTACTTGATTTTGACGGTGTTATTGTTTGCAATATTATTTATAATTTTGTGTTGCTACAGTAAATTTCTTTTTGATGCGAAAACAAATAATCAAAATCTTTCAGAAATAAGGAGGGGGAGACAGTGTTATTTATACGGCCAAATAATATTAACAGACGACCAGAGAGACTGAAAAGGATTTCATAAATCTTATGCTACGGTCACAAAGGTTCGTACTTCGTACGAACGTTAATTTCGTACGAATCTCTCTGTTTTTCCATTTTCTTCCCAAATTTCCATTGTCTGAAAATCGTTCGTACGGCGTTCGTAGCAGTTCTCAATGGCATTTGTGACCGAGGCTTTATGTCATTTACGTTGATTTCGTATAGACTTTCTAACAAGTTTTCTGATGTTTCCATCGGTCTCATACATAGGTTGCCGGTCTAACGTTACAGAGGTTTACACATCATGTGCACATGTTACATGTAGGCCTACTATACACGCACAATTGGAGATTAAATTTTAGTCATATAATCGACCTACATGACGTACCGGTTTTAAGGAAGCGACTGTTCTTAAATTTGACCTCTTTAAACAAACTTACATTCTAAAGCGGTGTAAAAACAAGCCAATACTTCCTTACTTTCCTGCACAATTGTTTTCGTTTCTGCCTTAATAGACCTTTGTTCAAATCAAATTTTAATGAGATATGGGAACGTATGTATTATTTGTTTTATTTAATGTTGTGATGTGATTTAAAGTATCAACAGGCGTCAAACCTTTTCATCGAAAAATGTGATGCGCTCGAGCGCCCGCCCCCCCCCCCCTTATTTCTTTATCGAATCGTTGGACAAACTTCAGTTACTTATTTGTTATGTTCAGTGCGCGTCCCGATTTCTTGTTATCATCATCATCGTCTGCATTAAATATATAAAAATCTTCGATCTCAACCTCTTCTTTACTCGCTTTGTCCTCGACAATGTCGCAAAAGAGCAGATGCAAATGATGCGAATGTAGCACATCTATATAAAACATAGCGAGATATATACATTCAATTCGATTCCTATCGGTTATCGGATTTCATGCGCATCAAAATTATATGGAATGTCCCACAATGCAATGCATCACGTTCGGGACCTTCGGATTGATCATCAGTCAATCACCAATGAATGATTATTAGATCTATAAAAATTGAAAGGAATTCTTGTTATCGAATAATCCCTCCCTGTATCTCTGATATTCTCATCATGTATAGCTTTGACCTCGAGAAGGATCTACGTTCGGGGATATTGTTATAAGAAAAATATATTCTTATCTCCTATTTCCGAGGCACGGAAGCGCACGTGGCAAATCAAACATCCTTCCCATTCATAATGATAACGAGATACTTAGCGATATGTGTATATGACACGTGTACAATGGATGTGTTGAAATATTGGATTTGCGCGCCAACTTTTAATTTCATGCAGCCATGTTGATAAGATCGAGAAGTGGCCTTTCAATGATCCTTTTGTATGATTTTTACATCTTTTTCTTCTTCCTTGTCATCCTTGATATTGTGATATGAGGTTAACGAAGGTCAACCACCCCTTCCCCCCCCCCCCCACCTCCTTTCCTTTCCACCACAAGCGGGGAAAAGAAAGTAATCCCGACTCCCCGAGAAATGAGCCTAACATTCACCCACTTAATTCACACATGACTTGTGCCTTACTTCATTTACGGCTATCGGCTCTCGGTGAGGCTGTGTGCATCCACCGTACTCAACCTAACGGTTTCGTGCGGTACATACACACCTGTATCGTCTCAGTCCACCCCACCGATGGATCAGTAAAACTAATTGCAGGCATCATTTATATACTTAATAAAAGGTATCACAAAGTTTTGGTACGGGGTAATGAATTTTGTTCAAATGAACATTAGAAGCATATGCGATTTTACAATTTGATAATTGCAGCGGTTGAAATCGAGTGTAAAGTGATGAAATTGTAAATAATAAACTCTTTATGTTTTATAGCGCCCTCTCAAGAGTGATATTACTTTAGCTTTCAAACAATGTTTTTTTTTTTGTATTACAATCGACCGATTTGCTATTCCCGTTTGGGAATTATATCTAAACTGCATTTTCTGAGATTTTTATGGTCGCAGCTACCATGGAATGGCCTTCGGCGCTATTTAAAATATTTGAAATTTACCGGGAGCACCGGCAAAGTTTAGATTAGTCAATTTCTTGAAAGCAGAAGTGGTTTAGGAGCTAAATTTTCAGTGCTTATATTACATCCACATGGGCATCCAAATATATCATCATTTCAAAGAATTCCTATCGATCCAATTTTCAAAATTTCCCAAAACTTTGCATTACCTTTAACACAATCACAAAGACTTTCGAAAAATCAACCCAAAGCAATTTCAATAGCTAGCATTGACCATCTCTTACTAAATTGTGCATGTCATGCAACCAACACTACAATGACATACTGACTGTGTTACTAAACAAAACATAATTTCTATGGGATGCACAATAGGGCATTGAGATTTGCCATTGAATTCATTTCTATACAACAACAACAAACAAGGACAAAAAGCAATCGTTAGACTATTGAAGTTGCGAATAAAGGCCGGTGTCAAACGCAGGTGACCAATATTCCACTCTCCAAACGGATGTACATAGCCTCCCAGGCGAATTTCCGGGCATTTTTTTGTTGTTGCTGGTTTTCTTTCTCCCTTCCACTCATTTTTATAAACTTCATACAAAAGTTCAAACAATCGGGGAAATGAAATTTAGGCGGGTCAATGTTAGCTTTAATTCCGAGAACTATTAAATTGGGAAGCAGCCTGGAACAAAATGCCAGACAGGACTGTATACGGTAAATCAATAATGGTCACTAAAGTAGCACAATTTGTATGTACACGTATGGACATGGGGCCAACATGTACAAATGTATGATCACTTTCATTGTTTGATATATACTGACCCAAGAGCCAAGACAAACATATTTGGCACCGACCCAGGAGTGCATTATATATGATGAAAATTGGTTTTAAGATACTGGTTCGTACAGGTAGCCACATGTCCAACAAATAGTTTTCTGAATTCGCTTTGTATGGATGTGTGCAGAAAGTATCAACATTCTCAAAGTGATCACTTTTAAAGTTCTGACCCAAGAAAAACACATAAAGGCACCCCCCCCCACCCCCCCCCCCCCTGAGTGCATGTATAAATTATGATGAAATACAATTTAAATTACTCAGAGGCAGTCTTACATTAGCAGGCCATATACATAAGATTAAAGATACTTAAAAATTTAAAAATGTACATGTAGTGTTAAAAAAAAAACAGGCTTAATTTTGTATGATTTAGCATATTCATATATGCTATTTCATAATTATCAAGGCAATATAACACCATGCACATACATCCATTTACCTACCTGTAATAAAATCAACCAAGTTTTTTACGTAATGACGATATATATATATGTCCACACTAACATTACTTCATTCGAGTACATACATGTACATTTGTACATGTACATGTATGTATAGAATAATCAGATAAATAAAGTGTAGCTCAATAAAGTTTGGGGAAAAAAAGAAAACAAACAATAACAAAATCGTGATAGAGTCTGATAACAAAGGAATGAGGGAGTTTTTAAGATAAAGTCTAGTCTAAACAAATTGGCAATGCTAGTATGATTTCCTTTGTGAGCAACTTAGTTTGCATTGGGGGGGGGGGGTCAAGTTTATTAAAATTCCTAAGTTTTGATGAGGGATCATTTTCATGCAATACATCAGCATGTACCGGTAGGTGACTGGTCTGATGAGAACATGGTTTATATTTGATGAAATGGGAATTAACTAATGAAACATTTTGTAAAGACATAATTGATTTGGCAATTTGTGATACTTAATGTTGTTTTGGGGTTAATTGACCAGTCATGTAAATCTCTTTTTTTTTCTAGATTTATTCTCAAACTTCCACTGACCTGATTATAGCATTGTTTTCCTTTCTGATTTTCTTGAAATCAACTTGATCTCAACTCTTGGTTATGAGGGTGGTGAACTTTCCATTTAAATAGAAAGATGTTGCTCTATTACCATGGTTACATGATCCCAACGTTACTCCACCCCTTCCTTTCATCTCATGCAAGAGTGGGCGTAAAAATAACTAGGAAATGTAATAAAATCCTGTTCTTCATTTATAGACAACTTCTATACAAGATCTATTTTCTTGATATATAAAGGAACAATTAAACAAACATTCAACGAGACATTTTAAAAGCATAAGAAGACAAAATAACTCATTACATGGCTACATGTAAAGTATGAGTGTTCCAATTCATTTACCACCTTCTCTTCATAAGCCAACTTGTTCTCAAATTTAGAAAGACTTTCTGCAAGCCCTTTGCAACAAATGTACATGTACATATAGTACATGCATTTTGCAGAATAATGTATAAACTGATTAAATATGACAGATTGGTTGTGCACCTTACCAATAGGCTATACATACCTTTACAACAATTGTTAAAGCCCCTCTAAAGTGTTGGGAGCCCCAAAGTTTCCACAAATTTGGTGCCAAAATTTCACTTAAATTGCATCATAATGTGAAAGAAGATGTCATTTGTAAATAAAGACTCACTTCTGTATAGATTCCCCCTCCCCCCCCCCCCCCAAAAAAAAAAAAAAAAAATGTGTTTGAACTTTGAAGACAAATATTGATTAAAGAATACATCGTTTGGGTTTTCTGCTGTATGCAGAAAATCTCAATTTTGGTTTCTATCATCAATATTCGACTTCAAACACATTTGTTTTGAAAATCCTTGCAGAAATGTGTCTTAAATGACATCCTCTTTCACATTATGATACAATTTAAGTGAAATTTTGCCATTCAATTATTTGGGGATCCAAACACTTTAGAGGGGCTTTAAAGTTTTTTAAACATGTTTTTGATGTGGGCGGCACTTGTCACTTTGACACATACCAGAATATCAAAACAGGAAGACGAATTAAGTCAAATTACTCCTACAGAAATATTTCACATTTGTTCAAAATCAGTGTTTCATAAACTTGTATTGACACATGAATAATTCCAAATATGTGCAAATAATGGTCTGTTTGAAAAACACATTAAAGGTACTACAGGTATGTCCCTTTTGCAGCCAACCTCAAATTCTGTAGAACTTTGCAGGAATTATGAATATGTCATGTATGTCCTATCTGTGAAATATAAACGTTAGCAGTGTCCTCATATTCAAATTACGCAAGGAAACCTGTTTATTTGCTAGACTTCACTGTCAGACACTATGGAGTAAATGACTGGCTTTTTTCTTCTTTGGTAATAACATACATGAAAAGAGTTGTAAATGGTACATGAGCATTTGTCTACATCAATAACCCACTTCTTGTGATGGCCAAGATTAAAATGATTGAATCTTTGCGCAGCATAAAACGTATGACCATTCGGTACAATTGTCTGAAAATCAAGACTATTACTTTTGGGCTCTATATCCCTAAAGTCGATTTGACAACTAATAGTCATTATTTTCCCACTTGAAGACATTTTTAAGCCCCATCTTTTTTAGGGAAGTTCTAAATAAGTATTATCTTTCAAATGGAGTTGGAATTTAACTTTTTCATTTTTTGGGCCTGCAAATGGGACATAGTACCTTTAATTTCTTATCATTTTGATGATTCCAGAACCTTGCAATACACACAAATTCTTATATGCTAGATGATCAACCTTTTCTGGTCGGTTCCACACCGTTTCTTTCACAATGCAATCGCATGACCTGAACTCAACTTCATCTTTAATCAATGAGCTATGACACATCAGACACAACAATGCATCTTTTATCATCTGTTATTAATGTTAAAATGTATTCTTCTGTCAAAACAGGAACTTTGAACAACCTTTTTGTTAACACTTTTTTAGAAATGCACACAAGAAATGACTCACCAGCTTTGAGTTCTAAGCCTGGGATAACTGAAGTTTACTGAATTCATAATGTATATGTTCTATAAAAATCAAAATATCCAATGAATTGAAACACTTTATAAAAAAACAAGACACCATGGTTACGCTATGTAATATTGCAAAGGAAATGTGAAAAGTCTTAAATACTTTGTTCCGAGACAGGAGCCGTAAAGCTCAGATTTGTCAAAGAATTAAATACTTATTACGAAGAAGGTTAGCGTCTGCAGCTGTAGAAAATGCTAATCTCAGGGACGCGTGGGGATTCTGTTACAGGCATTTAATGTTCTTTCAGCTTTAAAGGTAAAGACCAGTATTGGAAACGCCCCAATTTCAAAAAATGAAATGGAAGCTCTTATTACCAATCATGTGAAAGAATATGTTTTGACTTATACATGATAAAAATTTTGCCGGGAAACTGCCTACTAATTGATATATTTGGTAAATTAGTTTATCTACATGTACATGGTCTGTGAGAGATAAACGCATGTGTCGCGCACGTGTGCGTATAGTCCCATATACATCTTTCTGTGTACAGTGCTTGTAACTTTACGAAGACTGGCCCATATTTCTTATCATTTTGATGATTCCAGAACTTTGCAGTACACACCAATACTTAGTTATATGCTAGATGATCAACCTTTTCTGATCGATTCCACAATGTTTCTTTCACAATGTAATCGCATGACCATAACTGGTCTTTATCTTTAAAGTGAACATAAATGCGAACTGAAATTCATAGATAGCTGTAATGTTTTCATTTCTCATCACTATAGGCTACTGTCAATGGATCCAATATAACAAAGGTTTATTGCAACTTGGTCTACAACCAGTTTGTCTACTCCCACATTGGTCTATTCCTATTGTCTACACCCAGCCCGTCTACTATCCACACGTTCTAATAATCATTTAGTCTACTATTAGACCATGTGGATGGTTAACGGACTGGGCCTGGGTGTAGACCGATTGGGAATAGACTTATTGGGTTAAAACTGACTGGCTGTAGACCAGACAGCAATTCATCAACATGACATTTCTTTAAAAGAATCCTCAAACTCTGAATTCATCCATATACACTGTAAACTGTGTCCACTGGAGGTGAATAGGGGGGCGTTCAATCGACACTTTTTCACCATAGAATCATGGTTTTCAAAGACGTTTAGTTTGAAACACGGTTACGTTCAAGCAATTTTTTGTTGGTTTTTTTTTGTTAAAAATAAACGTGTTTAAAAACACAAACATGAAACGCTGAAAAAAATGAGTTTTGTATCGTGATTCACGGTCGTTAATATTCGCTTGAAAGAACGGGAGATCTTAATCATGAATCTATGACGTCATTATCGTGGCCTGTTCCGGTTTGATCGAGAGTCGACCGTAAACACAGACAGAAAGCATGCGGCGAAGTTGACCTATACTTCCTGGGTCAAACTGCGCAGTGCGATGAGCAGTGGCTGGTCTTGAAATGAGCGAGAATCAGCGTTGATAAAAATTGCTTGAACGCTCTCCCACAGTTACCATGTTTTTAACAGCATTTTGATTTATGATTCATGTTTGTGATTCTAGCTTCAAAAAATCGCTTGAACGCACCATTAGAGGGAAATTGTAAGATTCTTAATGCTTATAGTACAAATTAAGAAAACTCACCATTGAGCAGAGTTCGTTAAAGAGCAGGGATGCTTCTGACCTCAGACCTCTTGACCTCTTGACCTGACCTGCAATGAACAAAAGAATTGCAAAATTATAATATGATGATATTAATAATAATAATAGCTAGTTCTTATATAGCCCTTTTCAGGACCGAAGGCCCTCTCAAAGCGCTTTACAGATAGTTATATTATTACCCCGGTCATAGGATTCAGGCTTACCCGCACACAATGTATGCACATTCTCCACTCCCTGGGGAGCATTCGAGCCAGGCGTCTTTTTTACAAGCGCACGCTTGCTAATCTAACCACATTAGCTTTCGCATCCTACCGGGTACCCAATTAACACCTGGGTGGAGAGTGGCAAATGTAGATCAATGTCTTGCCAAAGGACATTAGTGCCGCGGTGGGAGTTGAACCGCGAACCTTGTGATCCACAGTCCGGTGACATATCCACTCTTCCACGACACCTCTATTATATTCCTTATGATGACAAATGGATTTGGATATTGAGTCATTGATTGCCATGACATACAAGTGTACAACTGCATTGTGTACATGTATACAAACTGTATATTACACTTGTAAACCTCTAAATGGGTTCATGAACGTCATGTAAAACCTGTCTTTTGATGGAAACAACAAAATAGTGGTCACTGGTGGCTTTATAGACAGGTTTTACAACATCAAAAGAGACAAATCACGTATTCACCATGCATACACAGATGACCGTAATAGATAGGTGGCCATGAAACGTTAGACTGTATGTTACTTTCCACATCCTCACATAAGCTTCTAGTTAGAACATAAGGCAAACAAGAATTTATTAATTTCTGTATATTCAAATGGATTTTTATAAAAGATCGGTACTCTCAGGTCTTACTATTTCTTTAAAAAAACACAAGTAATTAGTTAGTCTGAAATCTGAAGACTATAGGGCCAGGTAAATGAGAAATCCCTATCCTCCTTGGTGACACATGGCTCTCCAGACCATTTGACCTCTGGTGCGAAGGTCAAGTTCCCAGAGGACCTGACCATCACCTGTTTCATTGAGTGATACCAGACAGGTCTGCACCTGTGCCTTCAACATCTGTTTTCATTTACAATTCATGTTTCAAGCCTTTCAAAAAGATCAAACAGTTCACTATACCATCGCTTGTAGTTTTAATAGACAAGTACAGTATCTCCCTGGTTTGACCAGTCTTTCTTGAAATTGCATCAAAATTCCTCTACACATCTGGTAATAGCATATTTGCAAAACGAGGTGAATGATGAATGTCCATAGAAAAAAACAGAGAAAGAGAGAGAGAGAGAGAGAATAATACAAAGTGCAATAATTTGAACTTCATTTGAACCTTTTACAATTTTCTCAAACTTGCCTGAATGTTAACTATGGTACATTACATGTACAGCTATAGTATGTTAATTAGAAATGATTTATTTCTGCCCTTTTATCATTTGACAGGGTCACTAATTGGATTTCAGATCATTTTTACATTGCACACAGGGAATTTTGAACAATAACATAAACAATGTACATGTACAGTACAATAGGCCTACTATAGTACTCCATCACCCTGATCAAAACTACCAAAAAAGAGTTATTACGTTTAAATATACGGTACTCTACATACTGTACAGTATGAAACAATGATCACTGTCCATGACAATTGGTATAATTATAAAATTGGTATTAAAAACATTTATGTACATGTAGGGGGTACGTATTACAATCACCTTGCACACTGTGCTATTAGATAATGTACAAAGTAAAGAGCGTCAAATCTTAACACAGTAATATTGACTAATTTTATTTGCTAATATTATAATGGCTTGTTTGCACTAGCTGCACTATAGCATTCAAGGTTCATTGCGTTTTGTATGATAACAAGAAATACGATACACGAAGGCCAGATGACGATTCTTCAAACAAAAGTCAACAAAACACATCAACCATGCCTATTTTTTTGCCAATTTCTTTGATTGCTTGCTTACATGTACGTTGACCCCCCCCCCCCCCCCCCCCCCCCCCCACTCAATCTAAATGAGGAAAACATGTACATACTGTACAGGTATATACATGTACATGTAGTCTATAGTTATGAAAGAAAATGTCATAATATTTCATATCAACTGTATAATTGCAGCCCTGTAGCTACAGACATGTACTAATTTATGTACACAATATATACAATATGGTATTAAACCTTATCTGCCATAGTTTACAGGAGGGATTAGAGCGCCCTGCAAGGTCACTGGACAGGTGGTTATCTCATCAACTCAGCTCTCAGTTAACATAAGAAAAAGGATCATGGGGGACCAATGGTCACCGATTAGGCATTGTTTGTTATATAGAGGGCGCAAGTAGCTACAAGTAGTGCAGTGGGGCTTTAAAGAGGCAAGTTAGCAAGGGCGAGTTGGCTCGAGTTGGCTCAGGCAAATGACTGAAGCCTGCCCTAAGTGTTAACATGCCCTCCAAAACACTTTGACAACAAAATCACTATGACCTTTGAGATATCATTCTAAGGCGAGATCACTAACTTCTTCCATCACCTTCTTCAAAGCGAGAACACTACAATGACATATGACGTGATGAGAACATGAATTCTATGGGATTACTGTACAACAGAGTACCTTTTTTACAATTGCATTAACTTCCTCTTTCAAGTTCTTCATATGAGTTTTGCATATACATTACAATCATTATTATTATTATCATTACCGGTATGTGTATTCATTTTTTTTTCATCCCATTTTATTTTGTTTCCTTATCCAAAATTGACATCGTCATCATTTGTTTGACAACTTTTTTTTTGTATTTTGATTCTATTTTTGATTTGCAACAGTTGTTCACCTTTCAGGCTTTTTATTTCATAGGCTGTCATACTTTTATTGTTGTGGAAAATAAAATATTATAAACTTATGAAGATAACAAAAGGAGAACTTAGATCATAGACCAACACACTTTTGTAGAACCTGATTTTCAACTTTAAAAAAACCTAAACCCAACGTTTGAAATCTCAGTAGAATATACTGTACATGGTAGGCCGCTGACTTTAAAAGGAAAACAAACTGTACAATAATCACTGAGGATTCTTGCACAGGCAGCCAAGGTCCAATGACAGGTAGGGTGTTAGGACTAGACTAGTGAGTCAATTCATTACCAATCACTTCTGTTCTGACTCATATTTGTTCTGTACTATCATCTCTCTCTCACTCCCAGGCAAGTCTATTTAAAGGTATGGAGCGCAGCTGGTCAAATCGTATTTTCAGGAACTATAAGTTGGTTTATGAAAAGTACATGCAGATACTATGTCAGAAGGAAGCAATAGCTTTAATCAAATTTAGATCTAGATCACATAATAAAGGCAGATTTGATGCAAATGTACTACAAGATTTGCAATTGCAATACTCACTTTGTAAATCAATATATATTGGTGATGAATTTATATTATATTTTTGTATGTCCATTCTTTAAAATGTGATGTACCAAATAAACTTGTGTGATTGTAACAAAATTCTGGATTTAGCTCATGCTGCAATGGTAATTATAAACCTTTAGGTCAGTCAGGAATCCCATGACTTTTACAAGTCCATCGCCTGTCTGATTATCAAGAGATTTATGATTGAAATTTTGACTACATAAGACTACAGTTTATTGGGGAAAACAAGTATTTTTACTATTTTGAGGCACTTCTTGATCATTTTGAAGTGCAATTTTTATAAGGCTTCAATATTACACCATATCACACACACTTATAACACGTACCATGTATCTCAGATTTAACATTGTTAAATGATCCCTTTAAAGGTACTATGTCCCTTTTGCAGGCCAAAAAATGAAGAGGTTAGATTCCAATGGCATTTGAAAGGTAATACTAATTTAGAACTCCCCTTAAAAAAATGGGGCTTGAAAATGTCTTTAAGAGGGAAAATAACGACTATTAGTTGTCAAATCGACTTAAGAGCTATAGAGCCAATAGGTAATAGTCTTGATTTTCAGACCATTGTACCGCATGGTCGTACGTTTTATGCTGCGCAAAGATTCAATCAGTTTAATTTTGGCCATTACAAGAAGTGGGTTATTGTAGTAGACAAATCCTTTACAGCTCAGTTTATGTAATTATTACCAAACAAGAAGAAAAAGCCAGTCAGTCACTCAATACTGACAATAGTGTCTGACAGTGAAGTCTAGCAAGTAAACAGGTTTCCTTGTATAATTTGAATATAAGGACACTGCTAACGTTTAAATTTCACAGATAGGATATATGCATGAGATATTCATAATTCCTGCAAAGTTCTACAGAATTTGAGGTTGGCTGCAAAAGGGTCATGGTATCTTTAAGACCAAGTGTGTTGCACATGGACAAGGTTGTTACAGTTCATGCTTGCCAACAAAAGAAATTAACCAATTTTTTTAGAAACTCTGCCAATGCTCCAAGATTATACGCTTGGGCGACAACAGCTTCAGGTTTCAATTTGTTACACATAAAAGATTAGAATTTGCAATTGCGTTTTACATATACATGTGGGTTAAATTCAGGGTTACCAGTATGCCTTTTAATGCAAAGTGTTGTTCGAGGGTTGAAGATAAGTATTTGGTAAATTGTAGGATATTGAATTGGTCATGAAGCAATGGCAGAAGGAGTACTGGTACATACTGTATGAGTCACATTCATTCTCAAGCATGTCAGGATGCCAAATTTTAAGCAGTAAGATACATGTAGGTGTATATATTTGATTTGATTTGATTTGATTTATTGGTTTCTGCATCTTTTTTCTTCCTTTTCTTCATACATTTTCATGAACACAATATCATATTGCTTGATACAAGATTTCAAGTGTACATAATTTTATACAGATAATATATATGAAAGTAAACAAATATATTGAATGCATAATTAACATACATTAGATTGAGGAGGGTTACAGAATAAGCAAAGTAGCTTGACGTGCCTGCAGCCCTCAACTTAGATACAACAATAAAAAATAAAAATAAAAATAAAGAAGCATAAGAGTGACTTGCAGAGAAGAAAAGGAAAGGGGAGAGAAGGAGCGTTGGTTTCCAATAAAATAATCTAATACATCTGCTGATTGAATGCAGACCTTTCATTCATGGATGGATAAACGATAATAGGTCAGGGACGATTACACATTATTGGTTATTGTGTACAGTCACTGTACACATGAACATGAATACATTAGAATTACACACACCAGTGTACATGTACATGGTAAACTGTTCGATTGGAAATAGGAATTGACTTGATATCCACGTTTTTTTATAGAATATAAAGCATCTACTGGTAAATTGAAAAGGGAAAAATCATCACAAAGCTCACTGATGTTGGCTTTTAAATGTAAATAATAATAATAATAATATTTAAGATTTATATAGCGCTGGTATACAAGTACAGTTTCTAAGCGCTTTACTAAACAAATGAAATGAAAAGTACTGTTAAACTAAATATGTAATAAGGGTCAACCAGAAACGTGAAATGAACAATGCGCTTAATTTGGACGAATTACTTGACTAACAATGTATAACAATAACATGATAATGAAAAATGATAATACAATAATTACATGTAAGTATCATTAATGAAACTGCAATAATTATGTACATTAGAAAATAAATAAATTACAAGAAGATAGGACATGTGGTTATAAATACAGTATAATGAAATATCTTTAACAAAGGTACAGGTACAACCTAAACGCAGTAACCCTGGCAACGAAAGTAGCCTTGTATCACCTGTGGCAACCATCCAGTAACTATGGCAACCAAGGCTCCCTTCATATTTCATTAACCGGTACATAATGTATGTATCCTTTTAGGACAAAAGATATTCAATGCAATGCTTCAGGCTTGCGCTATTGACAAATTATCCCTCATTAATGCTGCCTTGCAGTACTTACATTACATACACGTAGATGTACAGGTTGTACCTGTACCTTTGTTAAAGAGAAGGTTGAGTTCTGGGAAGAAGTGAACAGTAACTTGTGAGCGTTATCATTGTATAATGCAAGTGTGGAAGAACATCAGGTTAAAATATGTTCCCTGAAAAGCATGGCTCTTCAAATGCCTTAATATTCTAAATATGGCATGTAACATCATAAAAATTGGGACGGATTTTTATGCCACATGTTCGTGTAGTCCCACATACATCTTTCTGTGTACAGTGCTGGTAACTATACCAAGACTTGGCCAAATTTCTTATAATTTTGATGATTCTGGAACCTTGCAGTACACACCAATGCTAGATGATCAACCTTCTCTTATCGATCCCACGTTCTTTCACAATGCTATCACATGACCCGAACTCAACTTCATCTTTAACTAAAGCTCTAACAGTTGTATGCAAATTATCAACAAATGTCTTTCGTGCAGTTCTGCCCTAATGCTACATGTCTACTGTACTGTAGGCAAAATGATATTTTGGACATGTTTTTTATATGGGCAATAAAATACATGACTTATGTCAATGTTGCCTAGTGGCTGAGTGCTACACATATATACATGTATATATTTGTTGATGGAGACTTGAGGATATACCGTAAGAGAGTTTATTTTAAGAATTGTTTTGTTAAGACCTCAGACCCTCAGGTTGTACGTTTACCGGTAGTGCTGCACAAAGATTCAATCAGTTTAATCTTGACCATTACAAGAATTGGGTTATTGATTTGATGTAGACAATTGCTCATGTACCCTTTACAGCTCATCTTACAGGTATGTATGTTATTACCAAAGCAAAAAAGAAGTCACTCACTCACTCAATAGTAGGGACTTTTAGATTTGCGTAGGCTGATACGTGTGAAGTCCATTCAAGTCAGTGCATTAAAAGGACGTTGATCGGAGCAATCCCCATTGTCTTCGTGCGAATCTTAAAGTCCCTAATATCTGACAATGAAGTCTAGCAAGTAAACAGGTTTCCTTGCATACAATTTGAATATTAGGGCACTACTAATGTTCACATTGTACAGATAGGACATACAATGTACATGCATGTGACATGTTCATAATTCCTGCAAATGTCTACAGACTCTGATCTTGGCTGCAAATGAGACATTTAAAGTACCTTTAAGCCTGGGTAATATTACAGTGTCAAGAGAGTCAAGAGTAGAGCGCCAGGAGAGCCGAGTGTAACAGATATGAGCAATCAACTGAAACCTACTACATGTACTATAGTTTTTTGTATATCTACATGTATGTTAAATTGGCCATTACAAGAAGTGGGTTTAATATTGATGTAGACAACCTGTTCGAAAGTCGAACCACTCCCGCCACCCATCCTCTCCAAGCGCTATGTAGTTCTCCTTAGAACTACATGTATGTACAGTATAAGCTAAGAAAGATAACCAACAGTCTTTTTCAAGAGAACACCAACAGTCCTTTTCAGGACTTCACACCCTCAAGAAAGATTACAGAGAGTCCTTTTCAAGACTTCTCAATCCTCCCTCTCCCTCTCTCACATGGTGCACCCGCAAGCCTACTGTAGATGTTAAATTGTTTGATTAATATACAAACATGTGTATGTACATGAGTAAGGCCAATTTACACAGCCAAAACACCATTTTGATAAACTTTTTTTTTTGCTACTGCCATTTACACTACTGCAGAAAAATCCATTAAAGGGAAAGTCCACCCTGAAATTAAGTTAGTTTTAATAGGAGTAGAAAAATGAGAGAAACAAGTCAGTGAAAGTTTGAGCAAATTCCGATTAAAAATAAGGAAGTTAGGATTTTTGAAGTTGTGATCAATCAAACACAAATTGGCAACTCTATGACGTATCATGCGAGCTCAACTTCCATTTGCTCAGTACTAAAAAAATCTAAAATTTTCATTTTCCCTCAAGAAAAATTTCAACCATACATGCACCCTAAATATAATAATTGCAAATATGTTTCTATACTCCCCCATCAAGGAACAAATATATATTCCGTCATCAATAACGAAGAAAACATGATTTTATGGAATATTATGCACAAAGCAAATGAAGGAGAGCTCGTATAATAAGTCACAGAGTTGCCAATTTGTATTTGATTGATCACAACTTCAATAATTCATAACTTTCTTATTTTTATTCAGAATTTGCTCAAACTTTCACTCACCTGATTTTCTTATTATTCTGCCTCTATCGAAACAAACTTATTTTGGGGGTGGACTTTCCCTTTAAAGGTAAAGACCAGTAATGGAAACGCCCCAATTTCTAAAAATGACATGGAAGCTCTTATTACCAATCATGTTAAAGAATATGTTTTGACCAATACATGATGATACAAATTTTGCCGGGAAACCGCCTACTAATTGATATATTTGGTAAATTAGTATATCTATTGGTGTGTGAGAGATATAACGCACGTGTGTGTAGTCCCATATACATCTTTCTGTGTACAGTGCTTGTAACTTTACCAAGACTGGGCCAAATTTCTTATCATTTTGATGATTCCAGAACCTTGCAGTACACACCAATACTTATAATCTAGATGATCAACCTTTTCTGATCGATTCCACAACGTTTCTTTCACAATGCAATCGCATGACCATTACTGGTCTTTACCTTTAAACACATTAGTGTTTCCTCATTCCTTGTTGCTTATTGCTGCTCTGCATGCAATCGCACAGAAAAGCTGGAAACAGACCAAAGTTTCAAGAGTAGGTACTGTATTTACACTGCAAAAATCTGTGAAATTTTGGCAAGCGTTTGAAGAAGAAGAAAAAAACACTCCAGATGTGGATTTTTTATATATTTTTTTTGTTTGTTCATGTTTGCCGTATTGTAAGAAATCAATGCGTGTACATGTACATTTTGTCTAATTTCAAAGCACAGGCGTTGTTCACCAAGCAGATTAATGGTACTTTCAAAATATCAAATATAAATACGAATAGACTTCTCTGAAGTGATGAAAAGTTAAAGACTTTGAGTACCAACCGAGAGTGCTTCTCATCTACATTACAAGCTCAAGTGCACTTGATTACGAACATGAATGGTTCTTTCTCAATATAGCATTTATGTAAATTTTCGAACCTCAACACAATGATGCGCTTTGTCTACATACAACCTGTAGAACACCATTCACAAACATTATACATACACAACACAGACCGAGTCAGACCCTAAATCACTCACCACATATCACTCTATCTCCCAGGCATGACAGCTCATAACACGACAGAGGAGTTATCACATCCAGACAATGTTACCAACAAAGTGTTAATACACTAATGACTGAGTTTGCCTTGCAGTGTACACTGTATGTCAGCTACGTGTACATAAACACTGTACATTAGCTCAGAGTGATTTCCGGGGGAATTGCTATGGGGCGGGGGGGGGGGGGGGGGGGGGGGGGGGGGGGGGGGGGGGGGGGGGGGGGGAGGGGGACCCACCTCTTTTGTGGGAAGGCTGGTACATGTAGCATGAAAATGATACAAAAGTCATCTTGACGTTTTTAACTTGACCTAATGTACATGTAAGTCGTCAGTTATTAGAAATTTTGAACTGTTTTGTAACTCCAAAAGAAGTTGTTTCATTGATTTTTTACCCAAATCTGTTATGAGGGTCAAATGGGGTAATATAGTTTGTAGGGAGGTACATGAACATGTACAGTATACAGTGTATGTCCCCCACAGACCCCTTTGGCTACGCCACTGCTGGTAATTACCGTAGATAAGATCAGGGAGCCCTACTATCATGTTTATAATTGACAAACCAATGCATACTGTTAACTGGGAAAACATGACTTGCTTGAAAGGAGGAGAAAGTTTGAAACAAATTTATGAAGAATTCAAGCAAAAACAGGCACCAGGGTTACAAAGAAAAATGCAGGGAAAAGTACATGGGTGGTTCCCCCCCCCCCCCCCCCAAGACCTCTGGAGTTCAAAAACTGTATTCTTCAAACCCAAAAGTTGTATTTTACTGTTTTACTTGTTTTTTAACATGGATCAATGCCTCTTACCTTTCAGAATTTTTTGTATGGATCATTGATTGAATATGATTGATTTCGTCATGACTGGTGTGTTCAATGAACTAATGAACATTTCCAAATTGCCGATGTGACATGCTTGTAGGATACTTAACAGGATAGAATGGGCATTTTGCCATTGAAAATGGCACACATACACACACACACACACAAAATTATATTGTTTAATTTTTTTTTTTTGGGGGGGGGGGAATCACATTTTATTTAGAAAAATTGTATTGTTTTATTAACTTCTAAAAATTGTACTAAATCGTACTGGTTGGCAGGTCTGCACCCCTCCCCTCTCGACTTGGGCCTTTGTCAAAGACAAGATCAAGAGATCCCCCCCCCCCCCACCTTACACCTGACAAACCGCAAACCAATGCACAGGATATCAATATCACAGGAACATGGTTTGGTTTCGAAACAGGAAGAGAAAATAGTCAAACACAGAAATTCAAGCAAGGTGTGGTGTGTTATCTGTGTTTCCTTTAAAGGTATTACAAAGTTTTGGGAAATTTTGAAAAATGGGTGGATAGTGAATCTTTACAATTTTGATATATTTGGATGGCCCTGTGGATGTATTAAACGCACTAGAAATTTTAGCCCCTAAAACACTTCTGCTTTCGAGAAAATTTGAATATAAAGATTTACCGGTGCTCCCGGTAAATTTTGATGAATTTCAAATAGCTCCTACGGCCGAACAATGGTAGCTGCGACCATGAAAATCTCAGATTATGTAGTTGTGGTATATAATTTCCAAACGGGAATAGCTAATCGGTCGATTTTAGTCAAGAAACATTGTTTCATATGTGTGTGTGTGTGTATTGGGTTTTTACAGACGTGTATCAATCAGATATGATTATTTACGTCTGGGACCGACCTTTAAACGTCACCATCCGAAAGACGTGACTCAGTTTCGAACCTGCGTCCTCGGCTGAATCAGTTTGTAACTTCCACTTTTTAGCTGGATTACAGGCGCACGCCACAACGCCTAGTAGCTTTATTAATATCTTGACCTTGAGAGGGAGCTATACAACATAAAATGTTTATTATTTACAATTTCATAACTTTATGTTCGATTTCGACCGCGACAACGATCAGTGAATATAGTAGGATCGCAAATGCTTCCAATATGTTCATTTGAACCAAATTCACGACCCCATACCAAAACTTTGTATTACCTTGGCTTTAACAAACAAATGAAGATTTAAGTTATAACCTGAATTCACTGAATCCCCAATTCTGGGATGAATAAGAAAAGATGTACAGGTGTACATGAATAACCATGCACAGGTATGTACATTCCATGATCTACAGCATATCAATATGGTAGAATGATAACTTGGAAAATTTATTGTAATAAAACAAGATCATTTTTTCTAAAAATGAGTTTTGGGTCACTAATCACCTATGAGAGAGAGAGAGAGAGAAAGAAAAGTAGATGATGTACAGAGATAGCACAGACAGCAACGGGAGATCTCAGTTTATCTCAATTTACATTAGCATACATGTACACATTTTGATTATGGTAGATTGCCAGTCAACTACCCACTTCATCATGATGTACATTGTATAATCTCAGGGTGCGTTTATCGTGTCTTGCCACTAGATACATGTATGTACATATCGAACCCCACTATACGATCTTGACTTGCGCCCTCTATATAACAAACAATGCCTAATCGGTGACCATTCGTCTCCCATGATCCTCTTTTTCTTATGTTAAATGAGAGCTGAGTTGATGAGATAACCACCTGTCCAGTGACCTTGCAGAGCGGTCTAATCCCTCCTATAAACTATGGCAGATACATGTTAAGCTTTAAGTGCTAGGTGCAGCTAAATGTGTAAGATCATTAATGTAAATTAAAAAACAGTAGAGGACCAAGGATAGAACCTTGTGGTACGCCATGTAATAGAAGAAAAATGGGAGGAATTATTATTATTATAAACTACCGGTACATGTACATATTGAGATCTACATGTATCAGAAAGTTTACTTTCAAACAAAGATGACAGAAAAATTTGAGTGTTGTTTTAGTTTCCAAGTGGTGAGTCAACACACCGATTACTGAGCTGTGAGATATATTGCCAGGCATAGCGCCAGGTGGAGGGGCATAAATCAAAACTTTTTTTTGTGTGTACCGTGTATAAACCGCACCCCCGACTTTGAATTTATTTCGGCGGCAAAAAGATGCAGTTAATACACCGTTAATTAAGGTACCGGTATTACTTAATGGCTCTATAGCTCTTAAGTCGATTCGACAACTAATAGTCGTTATTTTGCCACTTAAAGACATTTTCAAGCCCCCTTTTTTGTAGGGAAGTTCTATTACTAGTATTATCTTTCAAATGCTGTTGGAATTTAACCTTTTCATTTTTTGGGCCTGCAAATAGGACATAGTACCTTTGAAGCATGACATGTCAGTGTGTTATGAAATATTATATTCCACACACTAAGAATCTTGCTCTACGATTGGTCAAAATTAAATCATGTGATGAAAGATAGTTCGCCTATTATTGATGGGAGAGGCAAAAAATTTGTTACACTGTGTAGATAGTACTACTATCTACACAGTGCAACACACTTTCACTGAAGATAGAGGTACTGTCTTTACAGGGCAACGCACTTTCACTGAAGATTATCCAAAAGCGCACTAAAACAAGCATAATTATTTAAAGCGCGCATTACCATTGAGAGCAATTAAAGAAAACACATGCGCGCACTGTATACCCTCAAGGGTTGGGTTAAACTTAAACTTTTTTGGTGTGTATTTGGGTCTAGGTGTCTTTTATGTAGATGCATACACATCCTTTTCTTTTTCTAGCCCGAACGCTGGTCTACCAGAGGAGATTCTTCCCGGATGCTATATGACTCTGGAACTGCCTCCCTCAGAACATGGTTAATTGTACCTCTGCTAACACCTTCAAGCTAGAGGTACAAAAGA